>NC_068992.1:19249358-19258417 GCF_001194135.2 Octopus bimaculoides
TTTTTTTTTTTTGTTCATCTCTTTTTTTAATTTTTCTTTAGTTACACAATTTTCAGTGTTCATATCTCTGGCCTTCGTCGTGTGTTTCAATAGTGGCTCCACGGTTTTTTTTTTTATATGCTACCCTGGGCTATTTTACTCTGCATTGATAAGTCCTGACAACTGATTAAACTTCTCTCACCCTTTCTTGTGGACAAATACAGCATATCGGTTTCACTATTCGGGTGGAAGGCTCTGTGTACTGTCAATATTCTTCTTGTCTCGGTATCCATTTTCTTCACTTCTCACTTTTGCCATTTTATAATTCCCGCTCCATAACGAATTGATGCTATTGGCCTCGTATAAACTGCTTCGATTTTAATTTTGTGCGCAACACCAACCTCAGTCTTCGGAAATTCTCCATCCTGAGTTGCTCTTTCATTTCCTTTTCCATTATCTCGTTGAATTATATATTATTATTATTATTATTATTATTATTATTATTATTATTATTATTATTATTAGTAGTAGTAGTAGTAGTAGTAGTAGTAGTAGTAGTAGTAGTAGTAGTGGTATTATTTTTATTATTAATTATTATTATTATTATCTTTATTATTATTATTATTATTATTATTATTACTATTATTATTATTGTTATTAATTATTATTATTATTATTACTATTATTATTATTATTATTATTATTATTATCATTATTATTATTATTATTGTTGTTATTGTTGGAGTTAGTGATGGTATCATCGTCGTCGTCGTTGTCGTCGTCATCATCATCATCATCATCATTATCATCGTCATCAATATCGTCTATGCTAGTGGTCGGCTGCGTCGCCTCCTAAATGTTTGTTAAACTGTGCTGAAATAATTTGTTTGCTGTTGAAAAATTTTGCTGAGACTTTAAATAATATCCTTTACCTGTCTTGGCGAAAAGTGGCGGCTGCCAAATTTGACACTAAAGACCACATTTTCCAAAATATTATTTCATTTCGTTTTTCTTTTCGCTACTTTGAAATATCGCGACAAATACGCCCACCGAGAGATTCATGGAGAAAATATCGAGAAATCCGCCTCGTAATATTACTTGCGGGCACAAGAACAGCAACAAAAACAACAACAACTACAACAACAATGGTCAATACAACGTTTTTGACAGCAGAAACACCGGTAGACGCAACAGCAAAAACAAAACGAAAGTGATAACAGCAAGAACACAGCATCAAGAACTAAACAACAGTAGCGGCGATTGCATCTGCAACAATGACAAGTTACAGCAGCAAAATGAACAGCAGCAGGAGCAACAACGATGATAGCGATAATGTAGGTCAACGAGAGAAATGCACAAATCGCTACCCCAACCGTGAGTTTGGCATCAACCGCACAGAAGACTGTAAGTTATCGCTGTGTGCCGACCAAAATCCGATGCCCAGATGCAGTGACACACGCTTAGGTTGAACGAGCCATGAAAGAATTCTGGACAGATGTAGAACATCTTGCATGTTCAAGGCAGTTCAAAGAGACGTGAAGGTGCACTTTAAGAACAAGACAGCACTTTAAATATTTCATACGTGACATAGTGCTCTCTCCCTCTCTCGCTCTCTCTCTCTCTCTCTCTCTCTCTCTCTCTCTCTCTCTCTCTCTCTCTCTCTCTCTCTCTCTCTCTCTCTCTCTCTCTCTCTCTCTCTCTCTCTCTCTTTCTCTATCCAATTTCTTTTCAAAAAAGGATCTTTCACGTTAAGATAGAGTTCCAACTCAGTTGGATGTCTGTTGGTTGTTTGCTTGAGTTAAGTTCAAAAGAATAGATACACTCCTAGGAGCAAAACGACAGGAAAAGAGATTTTGTCTGAAATGACTGCGGATATTTACCCCCAGATCTGATCGCTGCCCTGGAAAATAAGTCAGCGTGTTGCGTTTCAGGCAAAGGGACAAGATACCACTTTTGTGGTACGGAAGTACCACTACAGTGCTTTCTTCCTTCGACAAAAATGAGCCTCCTCACTGCACCAACTGCGGCCGATGTTGCAGCTCCAACAGCAACACTATTCTTTAGCAGTACGATCGGAAGTAACAACAGCGAATGGGATACGAACATCAGTAGCAGCACCAACACTAACAACAAAACGAAGAAGATCAGCAAGATTAACAACGGCACTCAAAACAACAGAATTAAAACACGAGCATAATCCATCGCACGTCTTTCTTACTCCCTATTCACCTATTTCAAACACACATACTGGGGCACACCTGCAAATATACCTCCACTCACATCATAAAGAACCGATTCTGGTTAACCCCGTAAAGGGCTATGAGACTAGAATTGATTAGGTTTAGATAGAAAATTGTGATAGACTGTTTCGGAGTAGAGGGGGAGTTTGTAATCTACAAGAAACACTTAGAAAGAGAAATGTGAGTGACTTTCTGGTAGCAACATTGGTCCTTGACCAATTCTTCAACGCCCACCACGAAATTTGTGATGTAAGAGTTATGGCGTGTACCCTAAAGCATGTGGAAACGACAGCCGTTCGATGGGCCTGGATAGCAGAGGTGTTATGCGGAAACAATGCATCAATTCGGTCTCTAACGTACCGGGACTGATCTGCACAGTCTGGTGGGGGTTATTTCTCGTGATTTACTAGTCATAAGAAAATTCTGTTGGTTGCAACAATTTTGGTTCTGTTTATCAGAAAACATTTAATCTGTTGCTGTAAACTTCAATGTTGGATAGTTTCTTCAGCAGCAGCTGTGACTGACTGTTTTGAAAGCTTTAGTAAAACAGATGATATTTGTGTTGGAGCCTTTTTGTAGAGCATTTAGATAGTTAGTTTGTGCTCCCATGAAATCCAAGGTGGTAGATATCTAGGAAATGATCTCTCTCTAGGAAAGCATATATTTCTTTTTTAACTCAGACCTTA
This sequence comes from Octopus bimaculoides, assembly GCF_001194135.2. Taxonomy (NCBI): domain Eukaryota; kingdom Metazoa; phylum Mollusca; class Cephalopoda; order Octopoda; family Octopodidae; genus Octopus; species Octopus bimaculoides. The sequence goes on from NC_068992.1 coordinate 19,252,264, forward strand.
TCGAATAGTATAACGATACGAGAGGTTAATACATTGTTTCTCAACCGGTGAACTTAATGGATCCTATAAAATTTTGTTAAAATTTATGTGAAGTAAAATATTTATACTTCTACAATACACAAAATATTCAAATATTTTCTATACAATTTCTCATAACATTTAAGCTTAAAAATATAATAGGAGTTTCTAGACATCGAAGATTAATAGGAAATTTTAGGCCCCGAATAAAATAAGAATCAGAGGAGTGCATAGGTAAAAAAAGGGGTTGAGAATCAGAAAGTTATTAAGACCTACAGTAATTTATTTTGGCGACTCAATTCCCTGTCTAAAATCTGGGACGACAGACTAAGACAGAAAATGTTCAGATATCAAATCTGACCCCAGCGATTCCCTCTAGAGATTAGCAAGAAGAAATACATTGAAATTGATATCTGTACTCCTTCGGGTGACTATCGAGTTAATTTGTCAGGTCCCACTGGTAAATTGAGTTTAATTATGCTAATTACGCCGATGATGTCCGCGATAGTGAACTTTAGGTCAGGGAAGATACGCTGATGGTTTACTTCTTCATTACTGTCGAAGTATGTCAGCATGTGTGAAGTATTGCTTCTGTAGAAGTTGTGGTGTTAACAGACGTATTATTGGATTGAGATTAGTCAAGGAGAGGGAAAGAGTGTTTTGTCCTCGGTGTTGGAGAAAGTAACTGTGAAGGCAAAAGCAGCAAGAGATGATGAAGACGGCGATTGAGGCAACAACAACAGCAACAACAACAACAGCAATGATTATGAGTTTCTTATGTGACCTATATAAGTTCAATTGTGATTAAAGTGGATGCGTTAATTGAAAAATGGAAAGAGTGTGATGATTCAGTAATGAAGGGATGGACAGCCACGTGGTTTACTGAGGTCAGAATTAAGTACACGTTTCTTTCTGTTGTTGCTACTGAAACATAAGATTATTAAGTATAGTGTTCTCTTCTTTTTTGACCTTTTATCTTTTATTCTTTTAAACCCAATTAATCTATACTTTTTCTTAAAAAAAAAAAAGAAAAACAGAGATATTTTTTTATCCAAATTCAATTTTTCGCTTTACTTTCCCATTTTTGACCTCACATATTTTCAGCTAACTTTTTCACTTAATGAATCAAATTTCAATTATTCCACTTCGGAATATAACTTAGGACTGTACCATCATTGCTAAGAAAACAAAAAACAAAATCACCATTGTTCTATTGGTACTTATTTTTAACGCCGCCATATGGATGAAAGACTCGATCGATATTGGTGGAATATGAGCTCAAAATGCAAAGATGAAGGAAATGCTGCTAAGCATTTTGCCCAGCATGTTAACGATTCTGCCCGATTGCCGCTTTGTAAAAGATAAATATTGACGCAGAATTAATGTAGGCTTTAAATAAGTAAAACTGAAGACATCTTCCTCATAATTTCCAGATGAGAGAGAGTGCCTTTTAGATATCTTCCTATGAGGAATAATTCAGTGACCAGAATAAGCTGGAACCGTATAAGAAAAAAAATCCCAATAAAGCTGATTCTAATGAGACTGGTAGGTCAAAAGAATATCAGTTAAAGGTAAAATTAAACGGTCACAAATATAGAATACAACCGACTGATACGGTTGAGTATCTGGTCGGTTGTGTCAGGAACAAAATATGATTTGTTGTGAAAATCAGTTGTTATATGGACATCAGTATAGTTAGAAAAATACAGGGGAATTAGAAGGCATACGGTCAACCATGGGGAGTTTGAAAATCCTCTCACCGAAATAAATCTGCAGCTTCATACATTTTATTATGAGAGTAACATGTCACGTAAAACCCACAAAGAGAAAAGTATGGTTGAAGTTGGGTTTTGGGAGAACTTCTTAATTCATACGGTACAAATGATAAATATATCTGGGGCAATAAAAAAATCCGTAATACCTTCTTAATATTTAAAGACTAATGAACAATATAAGATGCTTTCATTCGCGGTCTTGCTACTAATCAGGAAGCCGCTGAAAATTAACTCTAAACTACAAAACTAAAAAGGAAAAGTGTGCATGAATGTGTACATGTAAATGACTATGCGTGTGAGAGTATGTGCGTGAGTGTATGATTATGTGTGAGAGAGTGAAAGTGAGAGAGAGAGAGAGAGAGAAAGAAAGAGAAATAGAGAGAGCGATAGAGTCTGTATTCAACTCAGAATGAATTTCCTAAAGAAAAGCCGGAAGCTAACGAAATGAACTGGGGAAGTCACATAACGCCACAAGCAATTGTAATCTATTCATTTTGAATGATTCTACAAAAGTGATCTGAAACTAGAAAATTGAAAATAAATGTTTTAAATTTTCGCTTACTATAAAAATGTATGTAAATAAAATAGAAATATAATTATATAAAGAATTTAAGAAAATTCAACCCAAAAATATAATACCTCAAATTCATTATGTAGATATATTTAAATATCATTTAGCTGAAATCGAATTAGCATACTAAAATAGGACTTCTCTCATGCATATTTCAACATATAACGACAGTAAATTATCAACAACTCTGATGAACGCATTTTTCTGAAAAATCACCAAAAAGGCAACACCAAAAATTTAAGGAAATTTTGAATTTATTTATGTATTTATTCATTTATTTATCTAACAATAAAAAACTTCTGGATAAATGTAAGTAAATCCCTGCTTATTTTCTTATATTCGGAATGTTTGTACAATACATTATCTCACTCGCGTAATGAAATCGACGTTGCTCATAGCAGATGCACGATGTGTAGCACGTCCGTTGTTGAAATGATAGCTGGGCAACGACGTGAGATGAAGTGTTTTCATTAAGAATACAACACACCACCCGTTTCAGGAAGAGTAACCAAGATCTTGCAATCGCCAATACAGGACCCTAAATACTATGTCCTGCGGGATTTATTCCATTACTGGAGAGAGAATGAGGTAGATCTTTATCGGAGAGACTTCATCTACTAATTGTGTGATGTATGTAGAAAAATATAGAAGAAGAGAAGCAGAGAAAAGGACATAATAATATGAGGATAGATAGAAACTAATAGTCATGGCAATGGATAGACACTGAAATTTCTAGAGTTAGAGGGAGATATATATATAAAGAGGAATGTCCTGTTGTTATATATGATAGGCAAGATGGAAGCTAAATGGTAAAGTGTGAAGACCATGTGTATGATGAATGCAGGGTTGGGACCTAGTATATTAGAATTATCAGATAGCCAGACTATCCATCCGAGTTAGGGACTAGCCATCCGAGTTGGGGGTCAACGCTATGTGAGAGGAGAAGAATGAGCTATGCTTAGTATAAGGAGTTAATATTAACTGGCTGAGAAGTCATTCAAGCGTAGGGTCGGATACCAGCAAACTACAACGTGGTTCCGACGGGAGTGGTTGGACTTTAGATACGTATATGCTCATACTCTTTTACTCTTTTACTTGTTTCAGTCATTTGACTGCGGCCATGCTGGAGCACCGCCTTTAGTCGAGCAAGTCGACCCCGGGACTTATTCTTTGTAAGCCTAGTACTTATTCTATCGGTCTCTTTTTGCCGAACCGCTAAGTGACGGGGACATAAACACACACCAGCATCCGTTGTCAAGTAATGCTAGGGGGACAAACACAGACACACAAACACACACACACACACACACACACACATATACATATATATACATATATACGACGGGCTTTTTTCAGTTTCCTTCTACCAAATCCATTCACAAGGCTTTGGTCGGCCCGAGGCTATAGTAGAAGACATTTGCCCAAGATGCCACGCAGTGGGACTGAACCCGGAACCATGTGGTTGGTAAGCAAGCTACTTAACACACAGCAACTCCTAACAAAATGATGAAATTATTTTTTTTATTTTAACAATAAGGAAATAAAACTTAAAATCCTAAGTTCAGTGAAGGAGATGCGTATGCATAGGTGCGAGTAAAAGGTAGAGAAGCACTAGAAACAAATAGGTCTTAAGGATAGTACTTTAGCAGTGAATATCTAAAGTGCTTCATAAATTATGTCATGTGTTTACTGGAGAAGAGTATTTAGTAAAAACTTTGTGAAGATAAATCATAGTAAAGTAATTATCATCAGAAAGGATAGAGAAAATTAAGAATAATATAATATGGTATCGTAGAGTTGGAGTAATTAGAACGTTCGGAACTGGGAAAGAGAATATAAGATATCGGATTGATATATAGAATGATAGTCATTCATACATACATGCATACATACATACATACACATAAGTATATATACATCTTCATAGATATATATGTGTGTATATATATGTATGTGCATATATATATGTATATATATATATATATATATATATGTATGTATGTGAGTATATTATACACACACATATACGTACATATATTGTTGTCTTAGCTGGGTCATTACGCCAATAGTAACAACACGCTCACTGGTTTAGTATCACTTCTTTATTGTTTGTCAATTGGCTATATGTCTAATTGATCAGTTCTTTAATAATCTGGTTAAACAATCAATGGTTTGTAAGTCTTTTTTGTTGCTATTCATCAGTGAGAAGGTCGCGAACAGCTACTAAGGGCCTTTGACTAACAAACGGCCTGTTGATTGTTTAACCAACATGTTAAACAAACAATTGTTTAATTAATAGTTTGAATATTTAACTAATTGACTGACAATAAAAAAAATGGAACTGAAACACTGCGTGTTTTATTTCTTATTGGCGTAAGGAGATGTTCCAAACCTATTAGACAAGCAAGGCTAGATTTCTTGCTGGCGTCACAGAATTTGTATTCATTTATTTGCAAGTCTTCTGTAAAAGTTGGATACATATCAGACCATTCTCTTATAGACATCAAAATAAAATTTTGCAAGAAAGACGACTGTAGAAGTACATATTAGAAATTTAATAACTACTTTTAAGAGATCCAATATACATCTCATTCGTTAAGGGGACCATTAGCATTGTTGTTAAGCAATATGTCCCCTCTTTGGAAACTGATAGAGATATTAGTACAGTTAATATACTTGAGATTGTATTTATTATAAGTGATCACTTGTTTTTGGAAACTCTGTTCATGAAAATTAGAGAGAAATCTATTTCATACTCTAAAAAGAACAAGATATACAAGTTGATATTAAGCGACTGGAAACCGATTTTGTAGAAACTAAGAAACTGAAGGAAAAAAAGAAAAGAATTAGAAGAGATTATAATTCGCTCAAGGGCCAAGTGGACAGATGAAAGGGAGAAAGTTAGCCGTTATTTTTTCAATTTAGAAAATATGAATTTTGTAAGCAAAGTCGTGGCCTAGTTAGAGCTAGACAATGGATCTACTGTGGAAAATACGAAGGATGATGTTCTTGAAGCAGTACCATTTTACTAAAGATTGCATTCTTCCAAGGAGCATGTGATGAAAGATTGTGACCTTGATGAACTTTCTTACTGAAGGGGACTTGTATAGGCTTAGTATAGGATTCTTACTTGTTGGAAGGCCCAATAACCCACGACAAGTGAATGTATGGTTGTGTGTAGTCTTTATTTATTCTATTTTCTCATTCTTCTTTTTCTTGCTTCTCTTTTTTAAGAGAAAGAAAAGGCCTGTTCTCAATCTAGTTTTATACAAGGCTTCACAGTCCCCTGACTGTGCTGTTTTCAATGAAATAGGGAAAACGGGAAATAAACGCGGGTAATTCTTCATAACAATACAACAATAACTTTTCTTTCTGAAGTTATGGAAGATATTCAATCAAAATTTTTAAATATCAAAAGATAATTGCATAAATACAAAATGAAATTTTGTATTCCAAGATAGACAATATAGACATAGGTAAAGAAAAAATGACATTTGCTTTATTCTGTCTTTCAAAGGAATAAAATATCTTATTGCTTGATTAAATTATTGTATAAATGATTAGTTATAAAATTGCATGATATAAAATAATTAAACTCAGCTGGGACGGGGAGAAAACATAGAAACGAGATAAAAATATTCTTAGGAAATAAATCAATTAGGATAACACATATTTTAAAATCCTCTCCGAAAGAAAATCTTCGAGGAAAATACATATATGTCATTCTTGAATGTTTTTCAATTTACTTTTAGTGACGGATTGAAGAAAAGAAGGCATCATTTCATTCAGG
>NC_068992.1:19258989-19268701 GCF_001194135.2 Octopus bimaculoides
TATATATATATATATATATATATATATATATATATCAAGTCTTCCAAAATATTTTCGGAAGGATAAAAATTGATTCGGTACTGAGAAAGAAAATAGGAACTTGTTTGACATCATACGTAGATGCACCCTAATTGAAAACACTTTCATAGCACAAAAGTTTGAGAAGTCGTGGCTTTTAGGTGTACCTTGGGAATATTAGAAAACAACAACAGTTTTAGTAGTGGTTACGGTGTTAATCAGAAGATTATGTTTTCGATTCTCGAAACAGGCGGTGCGTTGTGTTCGTCAGCATACATTTTTTATTTACCTTTTATTATTTGGGGGTCGATGACGAACCAATCTCAATTAAAGGCAGTGAATTTAAGGAGATGCTTGCAATGTTTGTTCCTGCTTTTTAACTCTCGAGTTTACAGCCCTCCATCGTCCACACGTGTGGTAGACTTAAACTCTTGCCCGATTTAACTCCGCCGTCTTTGATTTTACTGAAGTCGAATATGTTGCAACACTCACAAGCAGACTTTTGGTTTCAGGGTGCCTTCCTTCTCCCCATTCGTATGTCTCAGAAGCCCCGAAACAATACACGGACATCTGCCTTACCATCTGACTAAAAGCTAAAAAAAATTAATTAAATTAAGAAATATAGTGCATGGCAAAAATAGGTACTTATGTACTTATATAGGAATAAAGATTCTATAGTGTGTAAAATACTTGAATAACATGTTAGCTTGGAAAGTTAAGCAATATACATTAGCAAAGCATATATATTATAAGGCATTAACATATATTGTTATATTGTAGCGATTGTTATGTATATGTAAAAAGGCGGCGCCCTAGCAGAGACGTTAGCACGCCGTGCAAAATTCTTAGCGGTGTTTCGTCTGTCTTTACGTTCGAAGTTCAAATTCCGCCGAGGCCGAATTTGCCTTTCAACCTTTCGGGGTTGATAGATTAAATACCAGTTGCGTACTGGGGTCGATCTAATCGACTGCCCACCTGCCCGAAAATTTCGGTTCTTGTGCCTAGAATAGAAAAGATTTATAAATGTGTAAAGCTTTTACGAGAGAGCGTGTGACCAGAAATATATATAAGAAATTATGCCCATAATTATATCATACAATATGCCAATGATACAGTCCTACTTACTATCATCAACTCGTTTAGGATATGTATGTATGTATATATATATATATATATATATATATATAAGGATTTACTTTTCGTAATGAGATAAAAATAACCAAGGATGTGTATATTTTTGTAACATTTATAAATAGGTCTTACAGCTGTTTCTAGGATATTTATTATATCCCTTCATCGGAGACGAGGGAGTGTCGGAGCAAGGTGAAAGTCTTTTACTCAATAACATATCGTGCCGACTGGTTTGAGAATCGAACCAACAATCTAGCGATCGTGATTACCGCAGCCTAGCCACAAGCCCACGCGTCTTCGCTATACATATGCGTATATGTGTGCGTGTGTATTTGTGTGTACACAGATGGACATACAGATAAATGGACACATATACAAATAGATAGGTAGATAGATGAAGGGTTAAGCGTGTAGATACATACTTGGCTACCGGGAACTACATTTAATGTTCAACAAATCTCACATATGTTTGTTTAACAACATACAACAAAGCAAAGTCATTTTCATGTTTTCTATTACAGCTTACATTAAGCTTGAATGAAAGTATTTTATTAAAAGATAAAGTCACAGATGATTGGTTCACAAGATAAGAATCATAGACAAGAAAACACAAAAAACCAAATGAAACATAGTTTTAAGAAAGCAACAATAGTGAATATTCTGGTTTATCTTCCATGGTGTTAAGATGTTAGATCCCAAAATCACCAAACGATACGCAATTTATCTCTCAGGTGACAAGAATAATTAAAGAAAGCAGTGTTAAGTTTTCTTTCGGAGTCACTAATGAAACAAGGTTTAAGAATGTGATCAGTTAGTCCAATATTAAATTGGGATCTAGAATCGTTTCTCAATACGTTCCTCACGTAGGATATACTTTTGCAAGGTAATTGCAGTGAAGTCAGTTATTTTCGAAACAGATTTCAATAAATTATTCTACAATGCTTTTTAGCGCCGTAACATCAGCAAAGAGCAACAACATTTTACACACTACATAAATCAACTCAATACAATTACAATTGAAGATCTTTATAGTATTTTTAATTCGCCAAAAATTAATGTACACTAGATGAGAGATTTGCTGTGCTGTTACGTTTTACATTTAGGCTACAAATAGGTTAATACTACAACGTCGGATATGCTGCGTTTTGTTAAATTGGAACAAAGTAGATGTCTCTTCTCGTAGAACACGGTACACAATTGTAAGTATTTTTTTTTTTGTGTGTGTGTGTGTGTGTTTGTGAGTGTGAGTGTGTGTGCGCATTCATAACTTTACACAAAGTTTTCAGAGATGCATTAGAATTATTCATAAAATATTTCTAATGAACAAATGTAATTTGCTTGTACTTTCATGATATCTCTACGTGCTGCTCACTATATGCGCAAAACTCACAGGGGTGTATAAAAACGTTCATTCTTACACAAACACAGTCATACATATACTTGCGTTCATATATACATACACACACACACACACACACACACACATATATATATATATATATATGTATGTGTGTATGTATGTATGTATGTATGTATGTTTGTGTAAGTGCATGTGTATGCTTAAGTGAATGAGTGTGTGTACGTGTGCGTTGCGTGTGTGTGTGACTATGTGTGTGTTTGTGTGTGTAAGTGTGGATGTGAATGCATCTGTGTTTGCGTTTGTGTGCACGTATGCGTGTAGTGGTTTTCGTATCTGAAATTAAATCAGTAACCAGAACTTCTCATTTGGTTGCAACGATATATATTTTTCATAACACTATTTTCAAAGTATCTTGCTGAAACCATTTCCTTTCATTCTTTTCGAGCTGGCACCTTATTTCTGATGACCTTTTAATTTTATATTAATTGGATTCGTTCTCTTTTTTTTTCTTTTTTTTTTTTTTACTTCATCTGATTTTTTATTGTAGCATGCCACTTCCATCAGTACTTCTATAACTATATATTTGATAATGGTTACAAAAATGAAAATGCTCACAATAGTAAAACAATAATTACAAAAAAACATTTTTGAATTCATTTGCAACAGGGGGCCGAACAAAACGCACGACATTCATTTACATACATGTACACACACATATACACACATACAGTCACATGCACATATTTGTATAACTATCCCAGTGATGAGAATCGTTTGCTTCTGTGGACTACGAGCAGCCCATTGACATCAGGGTGTTGGGTGGGTTGATCTATATCGAAACGGCACACATACATACATAATTACAGAGACATATACATACATAAAAATATCTATATCCATATCTATTTCATTTACATATTGTATTGTTATGAGATACTAACAGATTTTTGTATTGAAGATGATAACTAGGTAGGCTCTAAAAGATAACTAGTGTTTCCAAGTAATCCTTGCGCACTGTGTACATGACCTATAAAATTACTTGAATATGCTATGTGCACAGATTAAGTGCGTTAATGAATTCAGATTCGTAAGCGACAATCTGGCATATACATATGTAAGTATGTATTTGACCCAGATTTGAAAACCTTATTTCCTTTAATCTTAGTGGTAAAAGTTTATATCTATGATTAATTTCATTATCATCTACATTCGGTGACTCTTAGAATGCGAGTAACTTGTCCAATTTTTTACGCGAATTATAATTAATGTTGGTAGGCTCCTCTAATCTAGGTTAATGATTACGCTCTCTACTACTTAGTGCTTTTTGTTCTGAAATTACCCACTCTAAATATTTCTTCACCGTGAGAGACCAGATAGCGTCTTCTTTTTTTTCTATCTGAACGCTAACATACACACACATACACATATGCACGCACACACACACACACGCACACATATAAATATATGCATGCATGCATACATACATATGTATTATATTTGGCTCCATTTTTAAACCTGGTACTTACAGTCATATCATTTAATATCACACTTTTTCAGCTATAACGGTTACTGAAAATGTTTTGCATTTGTTGATATCGCAGTCATCTTTGAGCAGACGTTCTATGGCATTTTGAATTTGACCAACTATATAAGTTTTTCTTTTATTTAAAGAATTACCCACGGGATGTAATTGGGGGAAGATGTAGCTGGTCTACGTAGCAAATCGAGCGACTTAATACTATCACCTGTTCCTTGGTTACCTTCGGAATTCACACATTTGAATCCCACATATGTATATATATATATATATACATATCAAAAATAATGATAAGGATTATTACGAAGTGGCATAGCATTACCTTTAATTCTTTTAATATATATACAGCTTTACATAGGCCAACACACACAGGCACATATGTATGTATAAACATATATATGTATGAAGAAAACCACAACACATTAATTCAGCATCGCTCCCATTGAGGGAAGCTTTCCTGGAACTCCTTTTTGGGATAGCCTCGCCGCATTCTCTTGGATTTCCTCGACGTCTTGAAATCATGCTGTCGTCTTCCTTTTAGGTGACCCAGCTTTTATTTGTGTGTCATCACCAATATACACACATTCCGTCACTTGTTATGACTGACTTGAAAGCTTTCGTCTTTTCCAACACAGTCAAGGAGATCCTGCGCAGGCAATGCCCCATCTTCTTTTTTGAGATGACTACACCCTAAAAATTTATTTCCAAGCACTACTATGAACTACGGAAGAGTATACATGCACTGTAGAGCTCAAGATCTGTTTGTGGCCCTCTGCCTACTTTAGCCTCTTAACCATAGCAACAGTCCTGAAACTTTTTGATCAGGCCTCGTAATATGCATTCACATTTATGTACATGTATATACGTATGTATGTATGTATGTATGTATGTATGTATGTATGTATGTATGTATGTATGTATGTGTGGAGGTGCAATAGCCCAGTGGTTAGGGCAGCGGACTCGTAGTCATAGGATCGCGGTTTCGATTCCCAGACCGGGCGTTGTAAGTGTTTATTGAGCGAAAACACCTAAAGCACCACGAAGCTCCGGCAGGGGATGGTGGCGAACCCTGTTGTAATCTTTCTCTCACTCTTACTTCCTGTTTCTGTTGTGCCTGTAATTCAAAGTGTCAGCCTTGTCACGCTGTGTCACGCTGAATATCCCCGAGAACTACGTTAAGGGTACACGTGTCTGTGGAGTGCTCAGCCACTTGCACGTTAATTTCACGAGCAGGCTGTTCCGTTGATCGGATCAACTGGAACCCTCGACGTCGTAAGCGACAGAGTGCCAACAGCAACAACAAGCACAAACATACACACGCATTGATGTATGCATGATCTTAGAATATCTCCGTTCTAGGTTTATATACTTGAGTACAAATAATCGCAGAAATTCCATTGTAAGGAATTACAATGGAAATAAGGGCCAGCATTTAATATCCAGTGTTAAAAAACGATTTTTCTTTGGTATTCTATGTATGTGAATTGCAAAGATTTCCTTGTAATATATTCAGAAAGCACAATAAGATATTTCACCTCAAACTAGGGTGGTAATAAAATATTGAGCGAACAACGAAAAATAACACGGACGATGAATGTAAAATTTGAAATCATTTATTTATTACTTCGGCTGATACCCACGCTTCCTATTTGCAGGTTTGTTAACTGAAACAGTGAGAATTAAATATTTAACCATACAACAAAACAGCGAAGACGACATATTAGGTGCGAATATTTCATAGGATGATTTAATACATTATCGATTCGGTTAGGCATTCATTCAGTAATGGGTTATATATGATGAACACTTTAAAAATTATTGGATCATATAATGAAAACATTTTAATTTTGAAGCGGTTCGAATTATATTTTTTACAGCGTTTCATTTTGCAACAGAATAAATTCGTTTTTGTGTTATGTTGTGTAGTATGATAAAATTGCATTCTGTCAGAACATGTAAAAGTTTGAACATAGCTATCAATTAAATATTCTATGTTTCCCCCCATTATATTTGGCTCCATTTTAAAACCTGGTAGTTACAGTCATATCGTTTAATATCACACTTTTTCAGCTATAACAGTTAGTGGAAATGTTTGTATTTGTTGTTATTGTTGTCATTGTTGTTGTTGTTAGTTCCAGGCAAAACATCTTTGAGCAGACGTTCAATAGCGTTTTAAATTTGACCATCTATATAATTTTTCTTTTATATAAAGAATTACCCACGCGATGTAATTAGAGGAAGATGTAGCTGCTCTACGTAGCAAATCGAGCGACTTAATCCACCAACCGTCTTAATACTATCACCTGTTCCTTGGTTACCTTCGGAATTCACACATTTAAAAATATTCAGATCAAGTTTCCTATAGAAGAATAATTTTCTCCCTTTCTCCTTGCAAATAGAAAATCCTGAAAAACAAAACATGAAGGTCCATAGGTGTTATCGATACCTTCTTGAATATTAAACAATTAAAACGCAAGATAGAATTTTTTTCTTGCTACTTCCTTCTCATCTTCGTTGTTAAATACATTGTTGATGTTCTTGGATATTGCGACCATGTAAACTTCAACAACATATGCGTGTATGCTTGCAAAACCTATGTCACGTGATAGTTTGAAAATGTCTTAGCAAAACAAAGCAGATGATATTGTTAAACTGGTACACATTTAATCACATAACAAATTCTTCTGCTTTTAGCCTCAGAAAATTGTCTACGAGTTGACAAGGTTTTTCCGGTTTCAGAGATGTTAACTTTCAAGTTGTATGTGTATATTTCTATACGCATGCATATTTCCATATATCCGTGTATGAATCCATACGTACACACGGACACAGGCACACACACACACACACACACACACACACACACACACACACACACGTACATACACACACAAACACTTACACACGCACGTACATGCGCACATACACACATGCACGCACATGATTTTCGCTTGCGTTTTGTACGACAATGCAGAAGAAGAATGATTTACTAACGATTTCAGCTCCGTAAATAGTTGAGGAAAAGCTGTTAATGTTTCCAAAGATATATTGTGAATTCTAGTCTTTTGATACGAGTGATGAGATCTTAAGTTATTCTAGCTGTTCAACAATAAATCTCGTTTTAGAGAACACCGACAACAAGAAATTATGTTGAAGTTTGCAAATAAATTTATCGAAATGAAACGAGGAAGCGTTACATAAATATATCATGTTATATTCTAAGCAGATGGTTTAAGTATTTGGATGAATGCTAAGATGTTAAATGTATTTTCAACATTTAAACGATTATTGCACGTGGTTGTCAAAGAATATCATTAAGTAAAATTAAATATCAAGTCTAGAATCATAGTGTCGTTTGTGTCGAGTTCAACAATTTTTTTTTTTTTGGCTACGTTAGATTCGTTTTCAAATGTTTTTACATTTCCTCAAAAGCATGCTTTGATCAACTTAATGAAAATGAATGAAAAACAAACAAGAACCATAATTTTACAGATTGCTAATTGTAGGATGGGCAACACCAGTGACATACTTTTCATTGCCTTAAAGATCTGTGTAATGTAATAGAGGATGAAAGCTCAACTCATTTTACATGCCGGTCAGACAGATGCTCCGAATTCCACTGAATTCATTTGTAATCAGTGTTCTAGTTTGAAACCACAGTCAGTTGACTGTCAAGAAATGAGGAAATGCTACCACACGCAAATAACATGTGCACATTCTAGAAATGTTTTTGCATTTTAGACTTAGGTATTCGATTTGCCTTCGTCTCTGTAGCATGTCGATCAGTTGTATGCTGTATTGTAAAAGTCTTATAACCATCAGGTGAAAAAATTACACATTTCCTTTAAAGTTTCTTGTTATGGAAGAAACACAGTATACTTACCATTCTAAAATACTAAACAGACCGGTGAAAGTAATGACATTAATGGTTAACTTATGTTATATGTCGAAGACTGAACGACAAAAGACTAAAGAAAAATGAAATGTGCAGCAGACAAATTCGAGTGGTTTGGCATTCTAGGGAAGATCTAAGCGTAGTGACTAGTGCCGGTCCAGGAAAATTGGATACAATAAAAGTAAGTAATGGAAGGAAAAGATGCGCGTGCAAGAAGTGGTCAATAGTGCAGAAGAGGAAGATAGAAAAACAGCACTTTTGAGGGACAGATGCTGGTGCGTCTCCGACAGCGACTGCGTGGAGATCAAATGGATGACAGTTTTATGAATGCAGCCTGCGATATTTTGTAACTATGACTTGACAATCGTTGAAATTGTGAGGTACAATTGTTTTAAAGTTCCCACTACATAAACCCACAGATTGCGGAAAGCGTGAAACGTGTTTTATATTACAATGAAATATAATAAATTGTAAAAATGCGACTTTGATTCTAATACAATTATACAAACTCGGGTATATATATATATATCAAGAATATTATTTGAAACTACAATATGTATATAACTGCAGCCATGCTCGAGCACCGCCTTTAGTCGACCAAATTGATCCCAGGACTTATTCTTTGTGGGCCTAGTACTTATCAAGTTGTATGTGTATATTTCTATACGCATGCATATTTCCATATATCCGTGTATGAATCCATACGTACACACGGACACAGGCACACACACACACACACACACACACACACACACACACACACACACAGGACTTATTCTTTGTGGGCCTAGTACTTATCCTATCAGTCTCTTGTGCCAAACCCCTAAGTTGCAGGAACGTAAACACCAACTTCGCTCGTGATGCGATGGTAGGGGGGGGGATAAATACAGACACACAAACATATTCACACACGCATACACACACACATACACATGCATACACACATATATACGACGGGCTCCTTTGAGTCTCCGTCTACCAAAGAGACTCACAAGGCTTTGGTAGGACCGAGGCTATAGCATAAGACACTTGCCAAAGGTGCCACCCGTTGGGGATGAACCCGGAACCATGTGGTTAGGAAGAAAGCTTCTTATCGCACTACCAGGCCTGATACGTATGCATATATACTGTGAAGGGGCCTGGCTTAGTGTTTAGGGTATTCGTCTTACAATCGTAAGGTCATGAGTTCAATTCCCAGCGATGTGTTGTGTCCTTGAGCAAGACACTTTCTTTCATGTTGCACCAGTCCACTCAGCTGGCAAAAATGAGTAGTACCTGTATTTCCGAAAAGGCCCGCCTGGTTATGTTCTGTTTCAGGCTGAAGCTCCAAGTTAAGGGTAGCGTGTGTGTGGAGTGCTCAGCCACTTGCAAGTTAAATTAAGGAGCCAGCTGTTCCGTTGATCGGATACTTTGAAAGCTTCCATAGTCAATGTAATGTCGAAAATAAACCAGGATTTACATCTCATATAGAAGCAGCTGATGAAGATGGCGGTGCCTTTATTGAATAACATTATAAAGAAAAAGGTTTATTTGTATCCGCAGTCATTATCTGTTATTATATATCTGCTTGTTTTTCTGTGTCCTGGCGCCGAAATCCTGTGGTAGTTTACATTCCGACATGACAATCCCATCGATATTGTTTGGGTTTCTGAATTGATTCTTACCATTCTGGGATGGTTGTTTTGCCTGTTTCATAATAATAAGGCGCTAAAATAGAATGACTCCCCCCAGACACAACAACATGTGCTTCAACACACGAACTCACATAAAG
>NC_068992.1:19274155-19276088 GCF_001194135.2 Octopus bimaculoides
AGAGAGAGAGAGAGAGAGAGAGAGAGAGAGAGAGAGAGAGAGAGAGAGAGAGAGGAAGGAGAGAGAGGAGGAGGAAGAAAGAGAGAGCAGGAGAGAGATTTAGTGAGGAAGGGACAGAGGTAAAGAAAGAACGAGTGACAAAGGGAAGGAGAGAGAGAGAGAGGAAGAAAGAGAATGAGAGACTGAGAAAGTAAGAATAAAGAAAGACAAAGATGGTAGGGGAATATTGTAGAGTAATACTCACCTAAAATTTATAATTTAAGACGATCTATTTGATTTGAGAAACAGGAAGAAAAATAGGAAAATATATATAGAAGCAGTGGTAATATGTACGGTGAAACATTTATAACAATTAACCAAATTTCCTTGACAATAATTGTTTAATTTCACTAATGATTATTTTTAATCAATAAACACTCTTTATAATTGTAATTAGATAATTAGAAATAAGTCTACCATGATTTCAGATCTTTAATTTATTTCATGTATAATGTTGAAACTCAACTAAATATTTCGAACAAATGCGTCGTTTCACTCACTCATATATGTACATGTGCGCGCACGCACGCCCACAAGCTCACACAAGATACATATATGCAATTACGCATGCACATAAACACACATAAACACATGGGGATAAATGTATATATTATACTCATAGTACATATGTATACATGTGTCTATGAATTCATATTGTACGTTATATGCGTATGCGTGTGTTTATGTGGGAATATATCTACATGTATAATAACGCATGCATTCATGTATATGTGCGTGTGTATGTATGTATGTATGTATGCATGTATGTATGTTCGTATGTATGTAAACTGGGTTGATAGTCAAAAGTAGAAGAAATACTTTTTTCGGTTTGATGAATAACTGAGACCAGGCAGAAGGTGATAACTCCAACAATTTGAGGAAAAAATGAAGGGAATAAAGCTTAGAAAACATCTGCCTAATACGAACCAATGATATATACGACGTCGTTTCGGTGTGTTTTATGTCTCTTCAGTAAACTATATTCCTACGTTGCATCAACCAGGTGGCTTTAAAACTACCTGTATAAATTGCTTTGTGTTTGCATTCCGAATATATCAGTTACCTGATATTATTGCACATATAAAAACAATTCATAATTTAATATGTTAAACACATCGAAAAACATTTCTTATCTTATTAGTAAAGCTAATATCAGTTAATCGAATGTTATTAATTCATTCTATTTCATATTTAATATATGGTCTTCTTAATTAGCTCAATCAGGCATTGTTAAATATTCTCTCAGACCTATTAATGATATTCTACCATGTCAGCTTTGCATGCAGTTCGTTCCTCACCTAAGCGCAAGTAATCTTTGAAAATTATTTTTGTTCAAAGCCAGTGCTTCAGTAAGTCCTGGGATCACAGGGTATACCACGTAAAATAATATATTGATTACTTCATTGTCTGGCATATAGCTGTTGTTTTTAAGAGCTGGCTGTAAAGATATGATGCTGTTTAATCATATAAACTAATTTTCACAAAAGTTTGGATTTGCTGAATATGTTGGAGTCACTCCCCGTGCTCTTTTTAAAACATACACAACTCTAGTAACAGTTAGGGTTCCAGTTGTGTTTTAGTCAAAAACATTTTAACTTCTTGCAGAGTTCGAGCCCACAGCAACATAATATCTCCTCCACTATTTAAGTATTACGTGTCAAAAGTGAAACAAAAACACTCATGTCAAATACTTTCACTTTAAAAATGAAACTATTCTACTAACTGAAACAATCACATTTCGATACTGTAATGACAGATACTTTCAGAGAGAAAGAGAAAGAGAGAAAGAGAGAGAGAGAGAGAGAGAGAGAGAAAGAGAGAGAGAGATGTATATGTATACATATAGATGTATATGTACACGTTATTCCACTAACTGAAACAATCACATTTCGAT
>NC_068992.1:19276546-19281171 GCF_001194135.2 Octopus bimaculoides
GTATAAAGAAGCGCCCTTTTGTTTAAGGAGACAGAATACCTTTTACATACTTAAAATATATCCTAGCTTCTATAAGAGCGAAATTACCGAGCATTTCCTGAAATTATTGGTGATACTTTGCGCCCCTCCCCCGCCACGGATCCTTCTGTATGCGCGAGTGTGTGTGTGTGCGTTATGCATGCATGTATGTACATGTGCGGACCTTTGCTGAATCATCCAATACTTCGCAAGTCAGAATTTCTCGCCATATGTAATGATTTATGCGATAATACTAAGACAAAAAAATAAAAACACAAAAACGAAAACGGGAAAAACTCTCACGAGACAAGCACGAATATATTTTATATTTCTTTTATTGAGTACTTTTCTTTACTGAAGTATGTGTGCATACATGCATATATGGTGTGTGTAATAATCTCGTCGAAACGAATCTCTTTAAGATGTAAACTCCGTTGAGAAATCAGACCATTTAAATAAATATACATTTACTATTTTCTTCACTTGTTATTCTAGACATCAGAAATGATATGAAACAGTCACTAAATTGTTGTAAACCTCCAAACAATAACGCAATTGTTACATAACATTGAAATAATCAAGAAATTGTTTGGTTATGTTTGCAGGCGTTGTTTACAAATTTATACATGTATTTTGATATATTTTGTTTTGTTTTTCACTGTTTTTGAATACATTTCCATTA
This sequence comes from Octopus bimaculoides, assembly GCF_001194135.2. NCBI lineage: Eukaryota > Metazoa > Mollusca > Cephalopoda > Octopoda > Octopodidae > Octopus > Octopus bimaculoides. The sequence continues at coordinate 19,277,247 of NC_068992.1, forward strand.
TAAGAGAAAATTTGTTTTATCGACTAATGTTTTATTACCTTAAGGTTCATCTAGAATATTAGCCAATGAATTCTTACAATATTCGAGGGACATAAGCAATTTATTGCGCCAAATGGAACATAAATTACAAGTAATATATGTGTGCGCGTGTGTGTATGTGTGTGTATATACAGCCTTGGTAAAAATTATGGAGCAGGTATGATACAATAAAGAATATGATTGAAACTCATTTACTTAATAATTGAAAGCAGTATAATAAACATTCCAGAGTCTGTCTCATCGATAATTAGTACTTGATGTGTCCTCCGTTTGCTTTTATAACCACTTTTATGCGTGTTTCCATACTTCAGACAAAGTTTGCACAAGTGACCGTGACAAGTGTCTGCCACTCTTCACTAATTTTGTCTTCTAATTCGCTTTTTGAAGAACGTTTTTGCACCCTCACTCTTGAACCTTAGTGTCACCACTAATGTTCAATGGGATTGAGGTCTGGAGACTGAAGAAGCCAGTTCATTACCCACATCCCTTTCTCCTCACCAAGCCAATGAGTCTCTGGATGTGAGGCATTGAGCAATGGCTTGTTGAATTATTATGTCACCTGGCATGATATCAGTGAAAATTTTAGCTAAGGAAGGTTGATAATCTTAGTATAATATGCTGGTTGGAAATCATTCTGTCCGCACAAGTAAACAACATTCCTGGGCCTGAAGACGACATGTAGCCCACGAAAAGTACGCTTCCTCATCCAAATTTCATTGTTGGGACCACACATCCAGGACGATAAGCCTTCCCAACTCATAAACAGCTCCAATGGTCCCAAAGCTCTGAAAAGAAAAAAAAATACTGATTATTTTTGGTAGTCAATAAAAATTTGTACAGGTGTAAGAATTTCAGTATGCCTAGTAAAGTGGTGAAAATGAATGTGGAGAAGCTACATCAAAGTTACTTTCATGAGACCAAACAAATTTAGGCCAATCATCATCAGACCAATTCTCCATGTCCAAGACAATCGCTTATTCATGCTTACCTCAGGCAGAAACGGCTTATTACATTCTTTGAGCCCAGCTTCTAATAACCTTCTTACAGCATGAGTTGATATATCCTTGTTGGTTGCCACCCGAAACTGAGCAGCTACGTCAACAGAGACCTTTACCCTATCCGCCAGAGATGTCCCCTGCAGCAACCTGTCTTCCCTTCTGGATGTACATTTTTGCAACCTCGTCCTTTACAAATTTTGAAAGAATTTGTTTCAGTGTACTTTTTGATGGACATCTTTTCTTGAGCATTTCAACTTTTTGCTATTTCAACTTGGGAGATTCCTTCACTTGATAATGCAATGACTTGCGATCTTCGAGCTTTAGGAATCTATTATTTTGGAGATATTTCCAACAAATATTAGCCACTGATAAGTTATCAATAAGATATTCAATGAAAGAATAAGAAATAACGTTAGATTATTGACCCAGCCACTTTCATCAAAGTAGTCTCAAGTATGCAAAATCGCATTAAAGCGGTTATAAAAGCAATAGGAGGACACATCAAATACTTATTGTTGATGTGATAGAATCCAGAATGTTTATTGTAATGGTTTCATTTGTGGTGACACTTAGGTACAAGAGTGAAGGTGCAAAAGTATTCTTCAAAAACCAATTAGAATATGAGTTTCAATCATATTCTGTATTTTTTCATACCTGCTCCATAATTATGGCCAAGGTTGTATATATAAAGAAATTTAATATAAGGTAAAACTTGGGCTGTAAGCATATTTTCAGTAACAATAGTGGGAAATAGGACTCTCTAGGATATACTCTTGTGTATGCACACACATATACATATGTGCATGTCTCGTTTGTATATTTCTTCATTTTTATATTCCATCTCACTTACAGAATATATATATAATTTATGTCTGATTTTTTTATGGGGAAGCGTCAAAGTGAAAGTACATAAAGACACGTCTCTTATCTATCTAATTTTAATTTGTCGACGTCAGTTTTATTTCCTCTCGGGATGAATAAAACAAGTAGTATTCATATAAAGGACAAGAATACAAGAAGTATAATCTACACCTTCCAATGATTTGCGCTGTTTTATTGATGTTAGTAAACAATAAAATGTATGTACTGAATGTTGTTTCTAAGCTTACATGATTTAAGAAAAAAACAGGAACAACTTTAGTCGCCATTCAAGATTAAAAAATATTATTCATATCCTTTCGGATCCCTTTTACTTTCTTTTCTTTTTTTTTTTTGTGAGCATTTCTCAGTCTCACCTTTGCAAGCGTATATAACATCTTGCTTTTTGATTGGTTTCACGTAAACATCTTACTTATGCATTTAAGCCGATTTGCTTCGCATGTATCTGCTTCTTTGTTGTAGTTTTACTAATGGTGTTCTTGTTATTATTGTTGCCATTTTAGTCGGTGTTAGTGAGGAGAAAAACATACATATTATGTGACGTGTCTGATTTAAAACAGTATCGTAGTTTATACTTTTTTTTTTATTAGAGTGCAACTGTGATAGGAAAAAAAAAATAATAAATTTTCTAGCAATTTCAGATACGAAGATCGTTCCAGAAGGAAATTTAACGGAGGGGTCGAATTCCACGTGATGTTTCAACCGACATTATGTTGGTTTTCAACCTCGATAGAACAGATCTAAGATCAAGCGTTTTCTAGCAATGATCATTTTTGACGCTTTCATTTTGCTATTTGTGTAGATGTTAATTATTAACAACAATAACATGCGCCATGATGAACATGGTTAACAAAAATTGTTATCGTGCAAGGGATACAGCATTGCTTCTTCCTTTGACTTACAGAAACTTACAGTGTTAGAAGTAAACACTCACAAGACAGTAGATTGGCAAAATCCATAGGGCGTCCAGAATTTTAAGCTTTGGGTTCAAATCCCACGGAAGTAAATTTTGAATTTCCTTCTTTTCAGAGCAATAAATTCAGAGACCTGTCAAGTACCGGGACGTTGTATGCATGGAAAATATATGTCTGAATATGTATATCTATATATCTATGTATATATGTATGTATGTATCTATCTATCTATATATCTATCTATCTATCTATATATCTATCTATCTATCTATCTATGTGTATGTGTGTTTGTATGTTTGTGTGTCATTGTGTGCGCACTTATGTGTGTGTGTGAGAGTGTGTGTTAAAAAAAACTGTAAATATTCTACGCACGGCAGACATTAAGACCGAATACGTCCTGCCCTCAAAATCGCTGGCTATTTGCCTAAATTAGTAACAGTTATGACTAACCTCCTTACTACATGGAAATAGTAATATCAATATAGGATTTAATATTATGTCATGTTTAATGCTTAACAATACCGGAAATATTATGATAATTCCCTTACATATATGTTATCCATACCGTATATCTCTTTCGAAATGCGTTATTTTCAGATGGTTGTTATTTTCACGAATATTCGGATCAATTTCCTAACTTCTAATGTCTTCATTTCACATGGCGTAAATGAATAGCTTACAAACGATGTAACCGCAAATATATTATACTAAATTTCATTCAAGATGAAATTCTGTCACAATTTTAGAAGTATATGCTTTGAAATTTTCATACTTTGCCACTCCTTTGATTGTTAGTAGAGACAGGCTGTCAAAGTACCTTCCTTCCTGCTCAGTAAACCTAAAGTGTTTGCTTTACTAATCCTGATGCGATGTTTCTAGTTGAGTAAGAATTACCAGCTACCGAGGTAGCCAGATCCATGCATGAATATTTTCTTTGTCACATTATTTCTCTGATTATGGATTGGATTTTACCAGTTTCCGCTCTCTCTCCCCTCACTGAGTCCCCCCCACCATAACAATATACATCATTACAATATACATCTATGCACACACATATGTGCGATTGAGTCTCTGTGTGCGTATATATATATATAT
>NC_068992.1:19281506-19282313 GCF_001194135.2 Octopus bimaculoides
AGAGAGAGAGAGAGAGAGAGAGAGAGAGAGAGAGAGAGAGAGAAAGAGAGATAGAGAGATAGAGAGAGAGAGATGGATAGATAGATAGATAGATAGATAGATAGATAGATAGATTAAATCGAAACATAGATGGAGATAGATAGATATGTATACGAATCATTGATTAATAAACCTATAAAAGCATATTTCTGAGCAAAATAGCTAAATTCATGCTGTGCAAATAAAAACATTTCATACAACTGAATGAAACGAGTTATTTAAATCATAATTCAAAATTATCCGAAGCCATATAAAATTTAATTTGGTTGAGAATATATTTCAGTCTTTTTAAGTAAAACCACGAGGAATCAAATACTTTGCTTTCTATAAATTAATTGCATTTTGCAGCAATCTTTCATCAAAATTTCTTTTTTTAATATTATGACGAAACGTAACCATAAAATAATAACAATAATCATTTCCATTATAGTTACAAAGTCTGAAATGTTTGGTGAGGGGACTAGTTGAGGACATTGGCGCCAATGGTCAACTGGTACTTATTTTACCGATACCAAAAGGATGAAAGGCAAAGTCGATCCCGGCGGAATTTGAGGGGTAACTCGATCACATCGACAGTAGTGCTCAACCTGACACTTATTTTATCGGCCTCGAAACGATGATAAAACAAAATTGACCTCGCCGGAATTTGAACTCAGAACGTAAAGACGGACGAAATGCCGCTAAATATTTCGCTATAAGCGTCTACCACCTCGACGCTTAACTACTACTACTACTACTACTACTACTACTACTACTACTAATAATAAT
>NC_068992.1:19282323-19283022 GCF_001194135.2 Octopus bimaculoides
AATAATAATAATAACAATAACAATAATAATAATAATAATAATAATAATGGAATATTCTGGCTTAAAGTAGTCCAGGATTGTTGCCTACGTAGAAGCTACATGGCCAACTTCTCAACTATAGCAACCAAAAATGTGTAAGTAAACAACAGACAGAAACCATCGATCATACTGTCGGATTCTTGCATCCCATAAACTGAGTGTATGTCACGAGTCGCTTCGGCTGCAGAGTTTCCTTTTTTGTACTCATGAAGCATTATATGTCTTAAATGCTCTTTGGATACTACCATGTTAGAAAGGGTTTTAATCAAAGTAATTTTAATTCCATTATTGTGTAAAATAATATTTAATTAGTTTAAATGTACATAAATGCATAAAAATAATTTTTAATTCCATTAGATATTCTAAAATTCTATTAAATATCATTCAACTTTAAAAAAAGATAAAATCGGACAAGACTTATGGGAAGACCTGATATATATACATATATAGTGAGTTCAAACAAGAAAAACGACAAAACGCAAAAAAAAAAACAACGCGTGGACGTGATACAGATATTGAATTACTGGACGCCCAGGAAAGGAAAGAAAGAGAATTTGATGTTTCGAGCGAAGCTCTTCGTCGGAAAAATAGGAATTTCCAAAGAAGAGAAGACGTTGGAAGAAAAAATCGCTAACGATATACACGAGGTTACATTATATA
>NC_068992.1:19283309-19285809 GCF_001194135.2 Octopus bimaculoides
TATATATATATATATATATATATATATATATATGTACATTTGTACATACACACGCATACATATGTAGATACACATATACCCAGATATGTGCTTTGATGCTCCACCATGCAGTTTGTGTACCGCACATGTGTGAACCCTGATAAAAATTTACTCACTTTGTTAATAATGGATAAGTATTTGAATACACGATTTTGAAATTAAACTATATTTTAACACAGTTCCTTAAAAATTATTAATTTAAGCTGATATCAATATTCTATTAAAAACATTATTTTATGCGTTTTATTTCTAATCATCCACTATTTTACGATAAAACTAAAAGGCGTCTATCTCGTTCAATTGAAAGGGAAATTGTGTCAGAAATTATCAATATTTTGTCATGTAAAAATAAATAATTTTCAAAGGAAAGTCTGTATTTTAGAATACTTCAGCACCGCTTGCTACACAATATAGATTATGTTAATTATGTTAGAAAACATGTACAACGGTTGAGTAAACAAAAGGCTTCTATTGATTTCCTTAAATATTTTCATGTTCTACATGACTGTAATTAAAACAGTCTGTATGCTTTTAAATTTCTGGACATCGAGTAAAATAGTGAGTAGCCATAGAAATCTGTACATTGATGTGAGGTTAAGGTTTGCGAAGAGATATGATTTATTTATTCATAAGTTTAATGAAGTGTATATGTATTTATACGCAAACACGCACACGAAATCAAATATTATTGATAGTATAGAGCAGGCGAGGATTTGTGGTAAGAATCTTGCTTCCAAATCACAGGGTTCTGCGTTCAGTCCCTCTACGAAGCACATTGGGTAATATTCTTCTAGTATAGCTAACGGACGGACCAAAAACTTGTGAGTAGATTTGGTAGACGGAATCTAAAAGAACTCTGTCGTATGTATGTATGTATGTATGTATGTATGTATGTATGTATGTATCTATGTATGTATATATGTATAATTGGGGGTTAATGCCTTTGTCTATGTGTTTGTACTCCACGACTGCTTTACCACTGGTTTTCATTTATTTACGTCCCCGTAACCTAGGGGTTCGGCAGTAGAAAAGGATAAAATTAGTACCAGGCTTAAAGTAAGTAATGTAGTCTATTACACAGATTAAATCTTTCGAGGCACTGCGCCAGCATTGCTGCAACTCAGTGGTAGGTATATGTGTGTGTGTACACATACATCAATATATATATATATATATATATATATATATATATATATATATATATATATATATATATATATATATATATATATATATGTGTGTGAGTGTGTGTGTGTGTGTGTGTGTGTATGCATACATATGTATACAGACACACACATACATGTGTGTCTATACGTGTGTCTGTGTACACATAAATCCATATATGCATGCGTATATACATAGATACACACACACATATATACATACTTACGCACACACACACACACATACAATACGTTGTCTCTTTCATGTTCCCGATGTGTACGGAATACTGCGCACCATTGCGTCTTGATAAAAATTCAATGAATCCTAAGTTCATTTAATCGAACAACTCATCATGGAAAATTTATGATGGAAAGAGATGAAGAATCCATTATCATTTTTATAGGCACGGAAATGTATGTATGTACGTACGAACGTACGTATGTACGTATGTATATATATGTATATGCATATGTGTATGTACGGAAGTACGAGTTTATATATATATATATATGTGTGTGTGTGTACGTATATATGTGTAGAGAAAGAATGAGAGAATGATAGAGAGACATACAGACAGAGACAGAGATAGAGACGAAATATTAAATGATTGTATATTCAGATCAGTCTTTTTCTGGTATATCCATTTAAACTCTAAAACACGTGTAAGTACACATGCTATACCGAATACACACACACACACACACACACATACACACACACACACACACAAACAGACACATACACACACACAAACAGACACATACACACACACAGGTTACGTATGTGTATGTGCGTGCGTGTGTGTATTATGATATATATAGATAAATATACAGAAACGGCTATTATTATATAGTATAATTATGTCATATATATGTGTGTATGTGTGTTTGTGTGTGTATATACACACACACACACACACACACACATATATATATATATATATATGTATGTGTATATATATATGTGTGCCCGTGTATGTGTATTTTGTGTGTTGTTTTCTGTTTTAATGTTAATAGCATTGGTTCCATATTCATTTATTTTTCTAAAGCAGAGTAAACTGTTGACACACACGCATTCATACAATCTGAATATGATGAGAAAGATGGACTTTAACACATCTTTAACCAACTCTAGTGTAAGAGCGTATATTTGATGCTCGACTGACGAAGTGCAACTCTAACGTTTAAAACCTCAAATATGAGATGGATTTTACTTCGGAAATTTTGAGTGAACCTTTGTTGAAACAGAGTCGAACCTTTGTTGAAAGTAGAAGGATTTATAACTGACCATGAAAGAT
>NC_068992.1:19288685-19289698 GCF_001194135.2 Octopus bimaculoides
AAGAGAAAACATTACATTAAAATGTAATTCATCCAAAGACGATTTAATTAGAATATTGAGTTGCTTTTCTTGTTCTGTCATGGATTCGCTTGTGATGCAAGCAATAGCTTTTCCTCTGAGACACAATTCTTCTTCTTCTTAATCCTTTTTGCCCCTGCGGGTTCCAGTCAAGTGCTTGTCTTGTCACGTTTGAGGGTTCTTTCCGCAGTGTGTTTCTTATCCATCTCCATTTCCTTCGTCTAATCTGAACATGTATGGGCTCCTGGTTGGCCCTTTCCTACAGATCGGTGTTTGGCACTCTGTCGAACCACTTCAGATGGAGGATCTGCCGGAGACATTTCTTGATGAAAGTATGAGACAGAATAATAGATAGAAAGAGAAGTAAGAGGAAATGAAAAGGACATAGAAGAAAGGGTGTGGTGCAGGCGCATGCATATGAGTGTCAATGTTAGTGTGAGTGTTTGTTAGCAAGTTAAAGATCAGCTAAAATGTGAGATGAAAAGTAAAGTGGTAAAGCTCAGTGCAAGTAAAGGGAGGAGGAAATTGTGTGCAAGTGTTAGTATTTTAGTGAAAAAAAAATAAAAGGAAAATATGAGAGAAAATGCAAGACAGATGTACGCATACACGCGTGCGTATGCGTGTGTATATGTATATGCCAAGAAAAGAAAATGGTGTGTGAATGGCGTGTGTGTATGTATGTGTGTAGGTAAACCTGTGCACATGCTGGTGTGATTGTAACGGGTTGTATAGATGCATACATACAAACAAACATGCATGTATCTATATATTTTCTGCCGTATTTCTTTTACTTGCTTCAGCAACGCTTATAGTCGAACAAATCGCCCCCTTGACTTATTCTTTGTAAGCCCAGCAATTATTCTATCAGTTTGTTTTACCGAAACATTAATTTACAGAGTTGTAAACTCCCCATTATCGGTTGTCAAACGATAGTGGGGGTACAAACATGTATATATAAATATATATATATATATATATATATATATATATATATA
>NC_068992.1:19291648-19292273 GCF_001194135.2 Octopus bimaculoides
TATATATATATATATATATATATAGAGAGAGAGAGAGAGAGAGAGAGAGGTACATACATATGAACACGTATAATACTCGGCTAGTTGCAGTTTTTTCGAAATGCATAGAGTGCGTATGTTGATTATTAAGAACTAATGTAATATAATTGATATTTTCCATCAACAAATAGAGAATCTTTCAATTTACCTCTGGTAGGAGTGTGTTTCGCTTGATGCTTTCAAAATGTACTGATTAAACTTAACAAATGCATGCGTACATATATTGTATGTGAGTATGCCTATGTGTATGTTCATTTATGCACATATAATATGCATATATTTAACAATACATATATTCATAAACACACAGACACACACACACGCATGTATACACACTCACGTACATACATTTACATAAACAAGTATTCAAACACATGCACACACACACACATACATATGCAGATATATGTATATATATATATATATATAAATATATAGACATACGTATATGTATGTAACTGTCTAGATCTATACCTCTCTCTCTTTCTCTTTCTCTCTCTCTCTCTCTGTATATATATATATATATATAAATATATAGACATACGTATATGTATGTAACTGTCTAGATCTATACCTCTCTCTCTTT
>NC_068992.1:19292391-19295754 GCF_001194135.2 Octopus bimaculoides
ATATATATAAAAACATGTGTGTGTGTGTAATTATATATATATATCGAGTGAGAGAGAGATTTTGAAAGAAAATAGAGACAAGGGAAAAAGAGGGAAAGAGGGAGCGGTTGAAATTGGTGTGTATATAGCTAGTTAGCTAGCTAGCTATCGAGATAGACAGCCAGATAGATTGATCGATTGATAGACAGACAGACAGATAGATAGATAGATAGATAGATAGATAGATAGATAGATAGATAGATAGATAGATAGATAGATAGATAGATAGATAGATAGATAGATAGAGCGTTTCTGTAAGTTGCTTCAAACGTGTGTTAGTGTCGCTGAATGTTTGTGTATCCGTGTCGGCGTGTACTTGTTTTGTGTAAAATCATAGTCATTACTAAACATACTCTCTCACGCTACATCAAAATATTGTGCTTTATGTAATTCAATTCGCAAATTGAAAAACAGAACTGACCTTATAAATATCAGCGAGCATATTTGAAAAGCCATTGGATAGATAATATATTTGACATAGCCTGCAGTGTCTCAGTTCTGAGAACTGCTTTCTACTGACAGTATTTGTAGAAGCCAATGGAATATAGAGGATCAGTAAATCAAGTATCCATCCTTTTCAAATACGCTGCTTTCATCTGAATATTGTGTGAATGGTGCAAGCGTCAATGGAAAACTGAGCGGCTTACATTGTATTCCTTCATTCATTGAAAGGAATGACCGTTATATTTATTTCTCCATTCAATAACACTTGTATGATGTGAGGACACGTATTTCTAAATTTTCCATTGTTTTATTTTTATCGTTTTGCTTGTTTCATTCATTGGACTGCGACCATGCCCGGGTATCTCCTTGAGGCACTTTATTCGCACAAATCAACTACATTACTTAATACTTTTTTTTAAAGTCTGATATGCATTCTGTTTTGGTAGAACCGCCAACTAAAGAGGTTGTTATCAAACCAACACCAGTTGTCAACTGGAGGAACACAGACATCAACGCACACACACACACATACAAACACACACACACACACCTATATATATCTATGTAACAGAGATAGAGAGAAAGAGGAAGAGAGAGAGCGAGTCAATAGTTGAGATCCAGAGATGCTCACTATAAAAAAACAAAAACATACTACTCCCCAAATGATTTGAGTGTGGCTGTAAGAAGAATCCTTGTGAGCTGATATGGAAATAGTGCTAGAAATAAACAAATAAACACGCTCAAGTTTGATATATATATATACATACTTCGCATTTGTTTATTTTGCATCACTATCTCTCGGTCCCCCCTCTCTCTTTCTCTCTCCCTCTCTCTCTCTCTCTCTCTCTCACACACACACACACACACACACGCACATGCTAGTACGATCTTGTATACAGTTTCCCTCCACCGAATTCCTGCATAACATATTGTGAATATCAGAAATTTGGGTAGTATCAGAGATTGTGTACAAGGTATTTACCTGGAGTGTTGATACCTGATTAGAAGGAAATAAGTGTGAAAGGCAGCGCCATCCTACAAAAAGAAACGCCTGAAACCAAAGTATAGAATTTTCATTTCTCCGATCTGCTGACAGCCAATGAAATGCGGGTATAATTTTATGATCTGGAAATGTACCTTCAGTTTATGGAATGAGGCCACATCGCATCTCCAAGACCTAAGAATATCAGAAGCCCGTGAACGACAAACCAAGTTATATTAATTACATTTAGACACCATATTCCTTGATTTTCGGGAAAATCTTTGTACTGCTAACTGAGAGCACTACATCACCACATTAATACAACAAAAAAAAAAATAATAAAAAAGCGTAGAGAAACTATTGGAAAGATGAGACCGATCCAAAATCTAAAATTGGTCCACAATTACAATGATAATTCGCGAACACACACGTGTTTGGCAACAAACCAGTCGAACGACAAATAGGGTTCACCAGTGGCATGTGAACCTGGATGTATCATTTCCTGTAAAGTAAACTTTTGGCATGAGTCAAAATATATATTACCTATAAAATGATTGTTTAATATCGACTTAAGAAATAATAAGGAAGTCAGAACAATCATTTCAATTTGTAACGTTAATACGATTAACAGAAAAAGAATATCAACGTACAGGTCGTAGATGTTCGACGAATGACATTAATAATTAATATTATTTCATATTGTTGTTTTTTAAAGCGCATTATATTTATGTATATGAATTTTCTTCTTTACCAATAATCCGATACAACGATGCACTTTTATTCTCCAATGAGGAACACAAATGAGATCATTTGCCAAACAGGTAATGCAATGGAATTGATAGATAATCTTTAAGTAATATCTTTTTATACATATTTTCTGTTCCTTTATCCCTGCGTGCAGACATACACAAACATATGCGCGTGCACCACTCCACACACAAACTCACACAAACACACACACATGCAGAGGGAGGTAATGTGTGTGTGTGTGTGTGTGTGTGTGAGAGAGAGAGAGAGAGAGAGAGAGAGAGAAAGAGAGAGAGAGAGAGAGAGAGAGAAAGTCTCAAAAATAAACGCAAGCACACATATAATCTATACATTTGTATGAATAGATTTTCTATTTCAAACCTTGTATTAGACAAGTAAATTTGTACGATGGTCATCCGGCAAATAGAAGCGGGTACTAGTTACAGTTAAATAATTCAATGTTAGCTAATATATAAACATTTTCATTAAGAGAGTAGTTAAGATTAAACAAACGTTCCACTTAGATATACATAAACAGCAAATTGGGTATATCTCTGTTAGGAAGAATGTCCCATGCAGTGAACATCAAGATATCTGTGCAATGGAAAATTTTAAATATTCCCATTTTACAAAATAAATAATGAAAACGTTCAAATACGAAAGGCAAGAGGAGATTACCTTATAAAAATATTAAATCCGAAATTTAAGCGAAAATAGCCAACACTACATACAATAGACAATGGTAAAAGAATATCTATGATCATAAATCTGAAAATAAAGCGGAAATAATTAATACCACCACTACCACAAAAATAACAACTTCCTCTTTAAGAGCAGGTGTGTTTGAAAAGGTTACATGAAAGCACTCACACACGAGAAAGATGTTTCTTCCGAAAGATAGTTAGTAACATCCTAATAAAAAGATTTCATAACCTTTCTTTAAAAAATATTAAAATATAAAATCACCTACCTTTACAATTCAAAACTGTATTAAGTAATTCTCATAGACTTTCTAATCTATCTATCTATCTATCTATCTATCTATTTATCTTTCTTTCTTTCTTTCTTTCTTTCTTTCTTTCTTTCTTTCTTTCTTTCTTTCTTTCTATCTGTCCATCTCTCTCTCTCTCTCTCTCTCTCTCTCTATATAT
>NC_068992.1:19295867-19297661 GCF_001194135.2 Octopus bimaculoides
ATATATATATATATATATATATATATATATATATATATACTTTATCATCACCTTATTTATTACGTAGACACGAGCTGAAAGCGAGGGAATGAACAAAATAGATCTTTTTAAATGTTAAGCAATAGTTTGATTTCTGGTTTAGGTATATAATACCACATTGCCCTATCCTCATTACGCCATAACCGAAAGTACATACTTATAAACATACTTACCATACGAACGCAATGCATCCAAAGTGCATATACAAATGTTCACACTTATATACAAGTTAAATCTAATTCATTCATCTCAGTCACGTGTGTGAAAAATGAAAATAATTCAGCAGCGAATAAATTTGGTTTCAGTGAATTCATATTTTTCATTATAATGAAGGATAAAATCTATATAGTATTTTATCAAGTAGCTAGGATGTAGAAAAAATACATTTAGGTAAAAATTAATACAAAGTATTTAATTTTAAAAATATAATTATAAAATTATAAGGGCAACTACTGGGTTATGTCACATGCTAGAAGAAGACGCCAAATGGCTTTAAAACTATCTTATGTAACACATAGAAACGGGAATGAATGGGGTAACTGGGCTACTGGGAGAGACTAAAAGAATTAGGAATCTACTCCTTGGAGCGCAGATGGAGGAGGTATGCCGTGATATATCTATAGGAAGTCCTGGAGCAGCCGGCACCAAAGTTTGGTATCGAGGGCTGCACCAGACTCCGAATTGAACCTCACTGCACTGTTCATAAGTTCCCAGCTATTCCGTCCAATAGCTTGGTGTTCAAGGGCATCCAGCTATTTACCACATTGCCAACACGACTGCGGGATCTTAAAGGAATTGGAGTAGATGTTTGCAAGAAACAGCTTGACCTCTTGCTATCCAACGTCCCAGAGGAACCTATCAAGGCAGAAAACTCAAAAGAGGGCAGCAGTGTCGAACTCACTCGGTCACACTGGTGATGCTCCACCATAGTTACAGACATTTGGCTGAAACGTATAAAAAATAACCGTATATACTTAACGTACATGCATTGTGTATTTTCTGGTGGCTGCAATAGCATGGTGGCGTATATACACTCTGAAAGCGCCGGGTATCAGAGCGCCTCAGAGTCATGGACAAGCGAGATAATGCAACTTCAGTCCCATTTGGGAGTGATGGACATTGAAGTTTCGTCACTTTCATGGCATGACAATATCACGTAGCCGCCAGAGTTGAAGGCAAGTCACCCAGTCAGTTTACGACTTATATGGTCATGGGTTATAAAACCTTGTGCTGTCAGGCCCGGAAATGGCTTAGCTAAGAAAAAAATTACAAATGAAATAAAAGTAGCTCTAGTATAATGAATATTATTATCTACATATACTTTACGTATCTCTTGTAAGAGGAACTGTATAAATTTGCAAGACATTTCTCACGTTCAAAATGTAATGTTTTTGTTACCAACATTGCAATGAAAGCGCTTTAAATCTTTGTGAAAATCAACCTACTTCCTTACAGGTAAACTTCAAATATTAAGCAAATGGAAACACACACACACACACACACATACACACAAACTCACACACACACACACACTCACACATACACACTCACACACACATACATACACTAATAAGCATTCATGCATACATACAAACAAACATAAATACGTACATCTATAAATTCGTACACACTTATTTGTATATACATATGTATGCATATATATGAATTTAAATACATGTATATGTACATATATATATATATCTGTGTATAAATATAATATATATATATATATATATATATATATATATATATATA
>NC_068992.1:19298424-19300954 GCF_001194135.2 Octopus bimaculoides
TGTGTAATACATATTATATTAGATTCGTTACAGCAATCACATTTAAAAAGCTCATGACATTTACACACGATAAATGCATACATACACACAGAGATAGATAAATAGATAGATATGTATAAACATATGTGGGTGTATATATGAATACATTCTCAAATTATGTGTACGCATACATACACACAGACTCACTCACTCACTCACTCACTCACTCACTCACTCACTCTCTCTCACACACACACACACATATGTATATTTTATATGATTTTAGCTTCCTAATGAAATCCAGTAACTGAATCTGTTTACTTCGTAGCCAATGAAATAAGCATTTTCCTATCGTAATATCATTTGCACCAACATTTCTTTAACTGTTATATACGAGTTTCCTAAACATTCACCTACAACTAAATGTAATTTTCGATAGAAATAGAGTGACAGTTATTTTGCGGCGAGAGTAATGTTGATTTTATCAACATCAGTATTTGTCTATCGCATATACTATAGAACCTGGAATATACACAGAAATACAAAAGACCTCGGGCAGAATTGGATTGAAATGTAAACAAAATATGATGAAATAGCGCATAATGTATCAATTTTCTGGGATCTCCCCGAATTCCTCCATTACGTTCTACTCTCTCACTTTCTGTCTCTCTCTTTTGAAATATGTATGGGTATGTACGTTTATGTATGTGCGTGTGATCCTGTTGCTTTTTGTGTACTTACTAATATATCCATATATAATAATATATAACGCATGCTGTATATAATTTCGAACTACGAATAGTTTCACACAGGAAGATGTAGATTAGGCAAGTTGCAATAACATACCGTGTGTCTCCGAGCGTGTTACGAAAATTTACTTTGACTGCATCTCCGACGCATGAAAATATTAGCTGCTCGTAATAAATATATGGTGTGTACATTAAATAATATTAATCCCACACTGGATGGAGTACTGTTTATGTTGATCATATCTTAACAGAAAAGTTAACTATATATGTGTGTATATATATATATATATATATATATATATATATATATATATATATATATATGCTTCTGTTCGGAATGTCTCTGCACAGAGCCCACTCGGACTCCAACCTTCTCTGTAAACAGGAATTGATCTTGTCTCTTCGTTCCTTTGCGCCATATGGACTCAACTCACTACATCACCACACACCTCCGACTATTGTGACATTCTGTCGTATTCTTTAGTTGTATTGGTGGTTTAAATGTGAAATTTTATTCTTCTCTCTAGCAGGTAGGCGTCTTGTGCATCCTTGATATTTATATACATTACCTTAGAAGCCGCCCGTTAGGGTGACTTTGAATTTGGCTACTGTGGAGGGTTCTACATTAGGCCTTGGGCTCAACAGTGATACTTAATGCATTTAGTACATATTAAATCTTATCTAACTTGAACAATAATTTTCATCAAAACAATGATATAATTTGTCTACTTGGAATTTAATTTGAATCTATTTGAGTCCACAATAATCTAGTAATTGTTACCAGCTAGTAGATATACAACCGTCATGCTATAGTACGATGTTTATATTCAGACAGAGAAATAATTACTGGATGACCATGGATTTTCTCACAAAACTTTGAATGCGTAATAAATAGAACAGCACCTTGTAAAGCGAGAGTTGTGATTGAATATTTAAACAATATACATAGGAAATACCTCATTATAAGTATTAAATAGCTTCATCACAGTCAACTAATCTGTGATAAATCATACGTTCTTATACATTTTGATAAGCTACACGTGTGATAATAAACATACTACTTACTTAGCCTGTTCGTACCCTATGCAGCATAGGCAATCATTGACATTTTAACACTGTTATTTCTGGACGTTTCCTCAGCTTTGCCTCAGTGTTCTACACCGGAGGGTAGGCACACATTTTCCTTATATTGTTCGCTTATACTTGTCATCGATGCTTGTGTAACTGCTTTTTTTGAAGGTGTAGGTGTTTGCTCTTCGCAAAGCCATTTTAAACTCCAGAAAGTGGTGGCCCAGATTAGTCTGGTATCTATACTTTGAAGAGTTCAGCATGAGAGGCCCTGTCAGGAGCTTGCGTACTGCTGAAAGATCTTTGGGTCACTCAGGCACACAAAAAACTGTACAAGAAGTGAACATTGTGGTGGGTGTTGTAATATAGCAGATACTTTTCTCTTCTTCGGCAGAATATATTATAATTCTTGATTAGTTGCCTAGTGGATTCTAACTCGAATGTTAAAGAAGATTCATCAAATGAACGAATATATTTTATAAGGAATTATTACCAAGATACACATTCACACTCACACACATATATGCACACTCACACACGTATTCACGCACACACGCACACATATTCTCATACGCGCGCACACACTCACACACGCACGCGCGTGAATAGAACTGAAGCAATATATGGTTTTGTTTTATTCTCTTAATTATTATTTAAATGCAACAACAAAAATATGTTTGTATTTGTGTGCTTGTATATATATATATATATATATATATATATATATATATATA
>NC_068992.1:19300993-19302933 GCF_001194135.2 Octopus bimaculoides
GAGAGAGAGAGAGAGAGAGAGAGAGAGAGAGAGAGAGAGAGAGAGAGAGAGAGAGAGAGGGGAAAACGTGTGTGGACAGCTCGTCTATACTGTATTGAATTACACGCAAATACATAATTTTAATGAGACATGAATTTTTCATAATGCAACATACTGCTAAAGCAAATATATAGAATACGCGTCTATCCTAAAATTACTAGACACAAGGATGTCAGAATCCAGCTGTAAAAATCAAGAGATATTGATAATAGAAAGTATAAGCATTGTTGTTACGCAAGTGAACAATACTACATATCCCGAATATGTGTAGCATTGATGATGGTTCTGAAATAAGGGTTTTCCAAAGGAATTTATGGCTGAATATTGAAAAATACGTAAAAATAATCTAAAGAAAATAATAAAAGTAGAACGAAAATATATTTTCAAAAGATGAAGTACACAACTACACCCTACACCTCCATCTATTTATATGCGTGTATATATGTTTGATGATTGTTACTTCTTCACAGAAGAAGACCATCTCTTCAACTAGTAAATGCCATCGGGAGATCTCGGATGACTAGCAAGTCCGGCTGCTGAAAAAATAGTCCTACTGCAGATGATACGGAGATTACAAATTGTCTGGAATTGAGGTCAGTCCTGTCTAAGAAGTGCTCGTTGAAAGACGAAGTGTTCGACACTCCAGTACTTGACATGTTTTACAACCATCGTATATCACTTTTTTTCCAAATTGAGCGATTATACCTCATCTGCTTCCAGTCTACAGCATCTACACTAGGAACCTCTTGGCTGTTTTTGATGACATCCCTGAAATGTTTCTTAAAAGCTTGGCCGAAAGTTTACCGCCTTATAACTCCCCATGAAACGACTGCCTGGGCAACCTCTTATCCTCCATCGTAACACAGACACCACACATATATACATGAATAATTACACGCACAAACGCTCACACACACACAATTTCTCGTTCTCTCTCTCCCCCACACTCACCTCCCCACACATATTATAAATGTGTATGTATATATGTATACCTGTCTGCATGTACGTCTCCTTGCTTGTATGTACGCATATTTTTTTGCATATACGTAAGTTCAATTTGGTAAGCTAGTTATAGACATAAAATTGAAAACATTAAAACATTGATTTGAGAATATATTCCTCAAAATAGGATTACATTTATAATTCATTGTAAACATGTATGTAGTTGTAAAAATAAAAAAGATTTTTTTGTTTAATAAACAATTGGTGTTTTCCGGTAAGAAGAAAATCGATTTTTTTTTATAGTTATGGAAAAAATATGAATACAATTTATTACTTCAACTTTGTCTTTTAACTTGATTATAAGAAGTAGACGTGTGTTTGTACTAATGTCTGAGTATGCTATTATCACTTTGTTCAGACTTGAAATAAAGAAAATAATATAGAATATCATTGTGAGTGTCCCTTTAAATAATTTTACCTTTGTTCTTCCGTAGGGAAATATTGTAATGTTATTTAATATATATTCCCTTTGATGTCTTCTTGTGATTCCGACGTGGTCAATACTATACTTACCTTATACTATATTATAGATTGATTCTTCTATACATCGAAACCCTTAAGACTGATGAACCTATAACTATTCTTCGTGATATTTCTGTTGTAGAATCTTGCTACCCTAAAGAAAGTAAATTCAGTTCTTCAGCAAAAAGACATTAGACTAAAGGTTTCAGGAACGTATTTTTGACCGCCTTCGCTTAAACTGATGTAATTTTTTTCACTTAAGTTGTCTTGAAGCTGTGCTGTAACTTCTGCCTCGTGAACGAAGAGTCAACTCTCCAAGACCACATATTCTCACTAAACAAAATACGTCAGAAATATTTTGGAGAGTTGGTTTTGGAGAGTTGTCTCGTCTTTCTAGCATAGCTGGTATATATTTTTATACCCTGAATTTATATATT
>NC_068992.1:19303084-19316778 GCF_001194135.2 Octopus bimaculoides
TATATATATATATATATATATATATATTCAGCTGTATATATATTTAGCTGTATATATATACTTATATATATATTTACACCTTAATATATATATAGTTGGAATTTACAAAAGAAATACACAAAAGACGAAGACGGGTGTGAATCTGGCTGCTCTCGGGCCTTAGAAACTTCAGTACCACTGGGCCACTGTTCTCTCTACATCTTATCAACTTTGTTCTGTCGAGCCCTGATATGTTCCGCATTGTGACGGCGTATTTCGTTGTCTGCGTGTCTGGCCCGAACATCGTTTCTCCTGACTGCTTTTCTTTATTTGGCACACAGGCCACGACACAGAGGGGGACGGCACAAGGACAGACAGAACACCACAGGGGAGACAAAATACATAAAACGAATGAATGATAGATGGATGATAATTTAATGAGGATGTGATGGCTGCTTGAACACCACTCTCAAGCAGTACCATTTAACTGTTTTAATACAAGGTTCTTATATATTTTTCTCTTTTTCCTTTTAGAATCGTATGTGTAGTTTAAAATTACTTTAAAGCTTACTCACGATCTACCATTTTTTATATGACAATAAGTCGTCGTAATCTATAACTGGCAGTAGGTCGTCAAACTCTACCCCAACCCCACTGGGTCTGTTTTGTTTGTAAACCATTTCTTCAATTTCTCATATCTATCTCTGTCTTCGCTTGTAATTTAACTCCTATCACCGATTTAAATTTGGTGACTTTTCCCTCTATATCTGTGTTCCTTGTATATATTACCCTATGCCATTCGTCTTTTACGGGTCCCTCGACTGCTCGTTCCCGCGGTGTAATTACGTTGTCTGTGATGGTTTCCCTTCTGTTTTCCTTCTTTGTTGATGCTGGTGGAGATTGATGTAGTGAAAAATGTGTACAGTGTAGTATTTCACTCTCCTTCCCTCCTCCTTACTGGACACCTCTGAGGTGAGTTCACTAACTCCTTTCTCCCTCTTTTGGCCACGTCCGTAAGATTCCTCCACCTCCCTCATGCCTTTCCAGGTCCACCACTTCGGCACTCTGCTCCTGTTAGCCTTCCCTGTTTTTAATGTCTCTTTGGGGACACTCCACTCCAACATGTCCCCGTTTGCCGCATTGGTAGCAAGTTGGAGGCCCTCCCTTCACCACCATTCTCAACCCTTCGGCAGCTCTGTGCATTCAGTAGCTCTGTGCATTCAGTAGCTTTGTACATTACGGCTGCCACCGTCCACGCTTCCCTGATTTCCGTTGGCACCCTGCCCACTCCCACTCTGGTGACCCGCTCGCCGCAGCAGGTAGGGAGGAGCACAGCGGAGCAGTTCACTGCACCCTGCTCGTTGGAAAATCTCACCTCCACCATGCCTCACTTTCCGCCTCTTGTATAGAATACTGTCAGGTTCCCAACTTCCCTCAAACACTCCTCAATTGCCTCTTCCGCAGCCATCTCTACTTTCTCTGTGATTGCAGATAGAATTTTGCACACTACTGTTCCCTTCCTGGTACCGGCTGTCGCCCCTTGTGGACAGGCGATCCCCAAACTGGATCCCTCCCTCCGAATTAGCCTGTAGTACTCCTCCAGCTGCTGAACCACAACTCCCGGCATGTGCTGAGAACCATTTCACACTCCATTTTCTTTTCCTTTTTTCAGTCATTTCGCCCCAAAATGGGGAAGAAGACAAACTCAAAACTCAACAGGCCCGCTGGCAAAAACAGCAACGGTACCCAACAAATTCATCAAAACATGGCTCACCAGCACGGGGAGAACTTCCAATCGAAAAGGACACAGCAAAGCACGACGCGACTCACGTCAACCGGAATCAAAACTGATTCAACACTAACAAAATTGGGTCGGTGTCTGATACTACTTACTGATTCTGTCCACTCTTTTATTTGTAGTGGACTAGCCCACTTCTCACCGGGGGTGTCCACCGCAACAAACCCCAAACCACGCACTAAGAACTCTGACCAGTTCCTCTTTACGTGCAAAATATTCCCTCTGTAAACTTTATATCACTCGACATGTCTTTCCTGCAGGTGTTCTGAAAACATTTTAACGAGTTATTTACGGCATGAAGGTCTCAGAGGACCTTATAAATCTCTTTGGCACTGCTCTTTCTTTTAGACTAAAAGAAATTAAAAAAATATTTATAATAATTCTCGCGAAAATCAATCTCACAATATTTTATACGTTATACATGACTATATCATGTAATCTCCATTTAAGCATGATCCTAAGCAAATTTTAATTTCTTTATAGAATTGGTTTTACAGATAATTTCCAACCGCTAAAATAAAATTTCTCGGCAGAAGTATATCTAAACTCTACTCAAACCATTAAATTACCAAGCACGATTCCACTTTGGGATTTTATTCTCGACTTCTTTTATATTATACCAATTAAATTCTTTCCTACCCTTTTTCACCATCCACTTTACTTTTCTTTCCTTTCTCGATCATTCTACTTCACCTATCAACTAATTTCACTCCACTTCTTCACATTACTAAAATTTATTTGTACTACAAATCTAATTCTTTATTCGGTGTTTGTTAAGTCAGTTTGGATGAAATTTAAAGTCGCTTTTATCTGTTTGTATATATATGTGTATTTGTATGCGTGAGTGTATATATGTCTGTGTATCTAGAAAGCAGTAAGCCTTTCTAGATTAGAATACTATTTTATTCTTAGTGCGGTTTCTGAATCAATCAACACTTGAAAGCCACACCAAATAACATCTTACACGCGCCAAAGTTTTGGCGTCTACGGAGCTGCTCATTCTGCTATAAAAAGCAATTACCTCGACTTCAAATCAAACCCGAGCACCATAAAAATACGAGGACATTTTAGATGATGTGGATGGTCGATATACGCTGCTTTAAAAAGAATGACGCACATTCACGGTTTGAATGTCTTGTATTTGTTTAATAAGCTTTGAGTTTGAGTTTAAGAAAAGAAAAGAAAAATCGCCACACCATCACGCTCTCCGACCGTATCAACGGAATGTAACCTCTTGTTAAGGCGTTTACTTATTCCTGTTTTCTATTGTATTCTATATCATTGCTGCATAGAATTTTGCTTTTTCGTGCTGGAAAACTATAAACTCAATATATTTACATATTTCATTCAGCTCAACTGTATTGCCTCACTTCACATGCATGGTAGTAATATTTTAGCGGAATATTTCATCCGTCACCGAACATCATGAACATAATATGCACACTCTGCTTGAATTTCTTTTACAATCATCAATAAACATGACGCCAAGATGAACATCAACGATATTAGCTCAATTAAACCGAGATAGACAGAAAGGTTTATGGATGCAGATATTTTATTTGAGTTAATTGATAAATTGGATCTTGACAAATCATCCATGATTGTTTAAGCACTCAATACAGAGGCAACAGTATTTTTTTTCACAATATCCCAGTACGTATATCCCATCATATTATCTGAGATTTAAGGTAGCGAGCTGGCAAAACCATTAGCACACCGGATAAGATGTTCAGCGATATTTCGTCCGTCTTTATTTTCTGAGTTCAAATTTGCTTCGGAGTCGACAAAACAAGTACCAGTTGAGTATAAAGGTCAATGTAATCGACTATGTTCCTCCGCCCGAACTTACTGACCTTGTACTAAAAGTTCAAATCAATAATATCTGCGTAGCATTACAACAATGAGAATTATATTACATTTGAGAATATAAACTACGATTATAGACAAATATAAACCCGTAACAGATTGGAACTTCTATATTAGGGCTTCTCAGGGTGGGCATATACCCCTACTGGTGGAGATGAGCAATAAAGTGGCGTGTGATGGAGCTTCAGAACAGAGATTAATATAAATAACGACTGAATAAAACTTCCTATATATTATAAGTTCCTTTAAAGGTGCATGTTATATACTAAATTAATAAATTAGAGGGGACAAACAAGGACAGACAAAGGGATTAAGTCGATTACATCGACCCCATTGCGTAACTTGTACTTAATTTATCGACCCCGAAACGATGAAAGGCAAAGTCGACCTCGGTGGAATTTGAACTCTGAACGTAGCGGCAGACGAAATGCCGCTATTGCACCCGGTGTGTTAACGTTTCTGCCAGCTCGCCGTGACAAAGCTTCTTATCAAGCGAACTGCATCGCTTAGAAAAACAGAAAAAGGAAATTAAGGCAGCTTTACATTTGGCATGCCAGTCAGAAACTCCTGCGGGTTGCAGTTTGCCTATGACTTTTAAAAAGTATTGGTCGCTAAATGTTATTTATCATTTGATATGAGCGGAAGATGCGTACGAGTCATCTGCATTAAATGTTATGCAAAGTGGTTTGCGTGGGAACAGAAAATATTGGTAATATTATAGCTGTATTCGAGGGTAACGTAAAGGCAGCTATTGCAATAGTTGAATCGAAATTAATGTGATTGGTGATATGATATCTGATAATTAAGAAGCTTATATTGTAACAGAAATGTGGTTATCTAACGTGATAAATGATACATGTAAATTAATTTCTTATTTTACTCAGAATTTTTGTGAATATAGCATCGTTGGCTATAAGATTCTATCTGGATTAATCACTAGCGCATTGCATTTACATTGGTGATTAGGACGAAGTTTTGACTGAACAAATCAATAGAGGCAGATATTACAAATGATTTTCTCTCAAAAGTGTATTTCATTTGTAAGTACATATCGTTTACACACTCACACATACACATACATACGTACATATATGCTTACATGCGTAGATAAATACATCCTTTGGACTTATCATCAGAGGTGCATGGGGTTATGTAAAAACAAATGTTTACAAAACCTAGAAATACCAGTTTCACCAAGAAAGAGCACAAGAAAGCGATGCGGATTCAGTAAATGAAGAATTGTAAGACGTTCCACAATTTCTCTATATGAAATTCTTATGTGAATAGATGTACACGCTTGAGTTACGCATCGACAGTTCAACCAACACACCAACTGAACCATATATTTATAAACACCAGGAAATCTTTTAATTCAAAAAGGCTTCTTGTTTTGTTAGATAGGCGTGAACACTCGCAAGAAGTAAAGTCATGCATAACAAGCTGCCCTTCTGCATACCGAAATACAACAGAAAGAAGACATCTATGGACATTCATAACAAGTTTGCAGATCCAGTACCCAAGATACACTTTCAGTTTCATACCTAATATTACTAGTACAACATGATACAAAACAACCTGTCTGAAGCAAAATATGGCTAAGGTTGGTTTCTTGGAGACAGCGCTTGCTGTCTTAGGGTGTAAGTAAATCAAAATTCTATATCCTGCAAGCGACCCTTAATAAAAGCCAGTTATATATAGTAATTGTGTTCCTGTAAAAGAACTTGCATTACAATTAAAAATTCTTACCGAAGTAATTGACCAACCAACCAACCAACCAACCAACCAACCAACCGACCAACTGGCCGACCAACCAGCCAACCAACCAACCGACCAACTGGCCAACCAACCAACCAACCCACCAACCAACCAACCAACCAACCAACCAACCAGCCAGCCGACCATCTGGAATGTCTCCCTCCTAGAAATTTAAACAATTCTCTTGTGAAGACATTTAACACTGAGCTAACATATGTCACTTAGCGTTTATTAGTCTACCTACTTCTACAAGTACCAATCCCCACCGCCACCCCACTACCCTTACCACCACCACCACCACCACCACCAGCAACGTCATAATTTCAACCATCCATATCACGACCACTACAAATAAATTTACCCTGCGGCTGCTGCGACGCGGTCACTACTACTACTACTACTACTACTACTACTACTACTACTACTACTACTACTACTACTACTGAATCCTATCAGTTTGACTCCGGCTTATTTCGTCGATCTCTTAGGACCTACTGCTAAGCACTTAATTAATTTTTAGAACTCATACTGAGCGTTGCTCTATCCGTAAGTTAGTTACATACATACATACATACATACATACATACATACATACATACATACTTACATATATATACACATGCGCAAAAATATACCCACACGCATCCATATGTATATGTAACAAAATATATAGATGTTTACCCACGCAAAAATGTCCCCTGCCACTCACGAATACACACACGTACACACATACGCGTACACGCACTCACACACACATTAACACAAGTTAGAGTCGTATGTGCTGAAATACAAAAAAAAAAGGGACATAACATGGTTTTACTAGAATGAAGCCATGCAAGGAATAAGTAAATAATATATAACGAAAAGAATAGAGTTTTCAATGCAATATTTCCTTTCGTTGTGTTTTTAACTGCTTAAACAGTTCTTTTTACGGCTTAATCGTATCCTAATCAAGGTGAACGGTACTATATTGAAAGAATGTAAATTGTAATGCGAGCGTAGCACGCATTAATAGGGATAAGATCTTTATCTTGCCGCTCAGCACCTGGAGAATGAATCTCCAAGTCGATCTGCATCTGTTCAGTTTCGTTCTCGTGATGCGATTTTGTTCACGCAAGCGGATATATTATCTACGAGGAAGTGACGAGTAGTGTCACCTATCTACTCAGGAATGGACCAAGAAGCTAGTTGTATTAGTAGTAGTAGAGTTAGGGTTAGTAGTAGCAGCCACGTAGCCACAGGGGCAGGCGTAGGTGTAGGGGAATGTTTTTGTAGCGGTAGTGATAAGGATGCTAGTAAATATTTACTTCAGGCATATTCATGATCATCAAGCCATCGAGCGGGCAACGTCTGTTTTCTCGTTTCTTTTAGAAATAACTAGTTCCATTCGTTTGCAGGTTCATCTACTCCGAACACCTTCCGTACAATTGACTTGGCATTTGTAGCTGAGACTGTACATGCATACACTACGTGTCCTTGTCTCTAGGATTAGCAATATTTCAAATAGTGAAACCAAGTGTAGTTCGCTTTTTTACAGGGTTAGCTTTTGTGCAGCTTGTATATTTGATAATGCTTTAGTGCCTTCCTTCTGTAGCACATTTATGATTTTGCAAAGTACGAATAGATGAGTAACGCTGCTGTCGGGAGAGCGTAATCCGGAAGTCTATAGAGTTTAAATGAAGTGCCCCAGAGACACTGGCCTGTAACTTGCCTTAAGTTTCGATGTAAATCAATGATTGATGATAAAACATGATATGCACAATTTTGTCCGGTGTTATTTGCTATTTTCACAGCTTTATCTTCCATGGTAACAATGTCGGTTTTCTGACGTTCTAACAATTTTACCTATCCCCTCACCTTTTCTTTGAGAAATATTATCGGAAATTTCTCTTCTCGGAACAAGTATTGGGGTATAAGCATGGACGTTTTCAAGGTTAAGAAGTCAAATATAAGAATGTCTCATGATTGTCTATTTTCTAGAACTAGACTATGTTGAGGGTTAAGTTATCCGCGTCAATAAAGAAAGGATTACGTATCCGGTTAGTTATATTACATTCCATACCTACCATAACGTTTTAGTTAAACACATTGGTAAGTATGATTTTTGGGATGTTTAGCTTGTTTTGTACAGAATTGTAGATATTTGCTATTACTAAATAAGTAATTAGGAAGTTAGTGTCGTTTTGTTATTGAGAATTACATTACGTTTATTACGAGACATTTGTGGTCTGACTTTAATACTAAATCTCCCTAATATTTTCGAATTGCCATTTTTCTAAGCCAATTGGTAATTAATGTGAGTCAGTATCAGAGACTTTTCTCTGAGAGAATACAAGATTTGCTACTTGGACGAGGAAAATGCAGCTGTTACAAAAGTTAAGTATATTTTGTAGAGCTAGTGTGAGACAACTTCATAAAATAATGATGTAGCTATTTAGGAATACACCATGTAAACAACATTTGTCATCCATTCAAAAAGGATTTGTGCTTCCAAGTCAACTGAGGATGTTTTGAGGGTTAAAAATAGGGATAAACAATTTTCCAAATGATACTAGGTATGTAAATGCCATGTGTTTTTGTTAGTTCCCAATGCTTGGCATATTTTACATAGGTCTCTATTTTTTATTTCTTTCTAGATTTTAATTGTACTTGATTTGATAACTGTATTTGATTTGATAACCTGTTTTCGATCCCAATCAGCAAGGTTTGTTTTGTGAATCGCAACGATAAAAGTCGTATACGATATTCTGAGAATACTGTCTCACGTCCAGATGTCTCTTCTTACATTCTCTTTTTCGGTTGTACGTTCCATGGGCTTTAGAATTAGGGTGCAATATGTACTGATTTTTAATAGATTTATAATATTATTATTGGATTTAAATCTATAACGTACAATTCAGGTAGCCCAGAGCACATTCACACATTCAATTCAGGCAACCCAGAGCCAAGTCGTACGGTAAATGTTTTTCAGTATATAGCTTTTATTATCGAGATAAGTTTAAATTTCATTGAGTAGCAAAATATTCATTTTGCATTCACGACTTTCGTTTCTCTATGCACAAATATTCTGGAAATAAGGACTTCTGTATTCTCTTCCCCGCCCCTGAAGTTCTAAGTCATTTCATTAAAAACGAGACAACATACATTTTAGCATATTTAGTTTTGTGTTTTAATTAAGAAGAAATGGTGAATCAGCTTCGTTCTTTTTCTCTTTCTGTAGAATCCGAAATGAACATGCTTTAAAGATTACTGATTTCATTCGGAGCCAGAAATATTATCCTTTCAGTATTTCTCAGCAGATATTTTCGTGAAGTTGAAACTTGCAGATGTGATGTTTTGTTTTCTTTCAGCTATGAATTGTCTCCAACTTTTCATTGCTGTTAATGTAGCTCACGATGCTGTCGTCATTTAATGTACCTCTCTTAAACGAGTCATAAAATATTGTATCGAAAACTTTCCTCTCTTCGATCCAGGCAAATGAAAGTTTATTTGTTATCATTGTCTGGCGTTATCCAGAGCCATATTTTTATTCGATATCGTATCACAGGATTCAACTATACACCCACCTTTTTTTTACTGAAAAAATGAAATTCTTTTTATTGTACTTGTTCGATATTCGTGTTCTGAAGTATTTTAAGAAGCAGTTTATAAATTACTATCGAGTATGTGTTGGAATATTGTTACATAAATTGTTCCTTTGTCTCTTCGTGAGAATCTTTGATATAAGAAAATAATCCACATTTTGGGACTGAAGTTTTTGAAAGGGTACTGGAAATCATTTTTGTGTGGCACTACGGTAGGTAAAATGATATACACCAATATTTTTAAAATAACAAATAACATTTTTCATTTTCGTAAAGGAGCTTCAAAAAAGATATTGTGCTGTTTCAGGATGATGTCTTTATTTGTTTTTCCCAATTTCAATCGAAGTGTCCTACCAGAATAGTTATGCAGTGTGCTTTTACTATCCACATTCGTTTTCGCAATTGGTTTCCAAAATGTTTCTAATATAATACTTCAAATTTTGGCTCAAGGCCATCAGGTTTTAATGGAAGGCGGGAGGCGGGAGTCGATTTCATCGACCCCAGCACTTGAAATGTTCTTCTTTAATTAACCCCAAAGTTTGAAATACAAAGTCGACCTCAGCAGAATTTGAACTCACAATAGACTTAATGCGGCTAAGCACTTTGCCCGGTGTGCTAAACATTCTACCAGCTCAGCGCCTTAAAAGTTTCTGATATTCTTCGTTGAATAAAGCTGCCACCTGGCGGAATCGTTAGCTGGCCAGGCAAAATGGCTAGCGGCATTTCGTTTGTCTTAACGTTCTCAATTCAAATTCCAACGAGGTCGACTTCACCTTTCTACTTCTCGGACTAGATAAAAATCAGTACCAGTTGAGCACTGGGTTCGATGCACTCGACTAAACCCCTCCAACGAAATTACTGCTGTTGTGCCAAAATTGAAACTAATTCTTCTTCAGTGGGTATTTAATCACTGCATATGATTTTATCGTGTATCGTACCTAAATTACTTTTACAATTTGTTTACGAAAGAGTAATTTTGAAAGCACACATTTTACTTTCTATCAATCATTTTCAGTCTCATGTTTTTAGCAATTTGTGTGTTTTCAGTCGTTCTTGTTCGTCGTTGTATGATGTTTTTAGTTATTTACTCATCTGGAAGTGCTACATACATTCATCTGTGCCATTTTACTTGATTCTTTGTAGAATATACTTTGTAAAATATACTTTATATCATAATTTCCATTTCTAACTGTCAATTCTCTTCCGTTATCTGCTGATATCTGTAACGATATCTTTTTTTTTAAATGTACATATTGTTTATAACTTTGTATATACAAGCATATATAAAATAATCTAAGTCGATAACAGAATTAGATACCATAATGCGATTTATTGAGTTTCTTCTGTACGCTGATAGTGTTTATTAACAGAGGTTTTCTTAAATGTACGCTAACAGTTATTGAAAATCAATTCGCTTGGTACGTATTTTAGCCACCTGATGGTATCGCTGATGTTTTTTTAAATTTTTTTATCTGATATGAAATATTGGAAAATCCTAATAGCGTAATCCTAATCCACATTGTTATGTACATGTACATGGTTAATAAATTTAGTAATCTCTTCAAGGCGGTGAGCTGCCAGAATCGTTAGCACTCCGGGCAAAATAGCAGGCAGCGTTTAGTCCGTCTATAAGTTCTGATTTCCAATCCAACCGAGGTCGACTTTTACTTTCATCTTTTAGAGGCCGATAAAATAAGTACCAGTTGAACAGAGGGATCAATATAATCCACTTATCCCCTCTCCAAAATTTGAAATCAATATTACTAACCATATCATTGGGATTACTTTCATTATTCCAGACAGCAATAAGATGACTATTACTATCCAATTTAAGGTGATGTGCTGACAGAATCATTTGCACGCAGAACAAAATACTGCGCGAAATTTGGCTCGTCTTTACGTTGTGATTTCAAATCTCACCGAGATAAACGTTGTCTCTCATCCTCTTGCGCTGATTAAAATAAGTATCAATCAAGTACTGGGGTCGATGTAATAAACATCCTCATCCCCCCCCCCCCAAAAAAAAACTACAGCCCCTACACCAAAATTTAAAACCATTGCTACTTACAACACAAGATCCACATTTTCGAAATTGCAAAAGCACATTAAATATACGTTGTTAATAGGCATATTTTACAGCCTTGATTTCAAGATTCGTCAACCAATATCACCAGTTCTTATGTAATTGTGTATT
This sequence comes from Octopus bimaculoides, assembly GCF_001194135.2. NCBI lineage: Eukaryota > Metazoa > Mollusca > Cephalopoda > Octopoda > Octopodidae > Octopus > Octopus bimaculoides. The sequence goes on from NC_068992.1 coordinate 19,314,261, forward strand.
GTTTATGTGGTTTAATATTTGAATCTCTAAGTTATATATTCTTTAGTGCAATTTGCATCTGTGTATATTTGGTTTCAGTAATGCTGCAATGGTTTCCTAATTGGTGTGGGGAATATTATTAATGGCCTGAAACTTGCTTCGGACATCGTTGAAATTCACTCCTTTCGTCTATTGCGTAATTCAGTTTATTGTTTCTCGGTACATTTGCCATTGTTTTCTAATTTTGAGTAACATACACTAAGAGAATGACCGATTATCTGTAGAACTATGTGACTCTGCCAATGAATGTATCATCTCATTAGTACAAGTGAAAAACGAAGAAAATTTGTGTAGTACTATATATAACATTTACATGAATTTGAAATCGCTGTCGAGTAAATATACCCGACTGGCGGTAGAGTTCAGCCAAATATATCGTTTTATCATCATCATCAACATCATTATTAAAGGACTGTGATCTGGCAGAAATGTTAGCACGCCGAGCGAAATGCTTAGCAATATTTAGTCTGTTTTTACGTTCCGAGTTCAAACTTTGTCGCGGTCGACTTTGTCTTTCATCCTTTCGCGGTCGATAAATTAAGTACCAGTGAAACACTGGCGTCGCTGTAATCGACTTATCCCCTCCCCTAAAATTCCTGCCCTTGTAGAAAAATTTGAAGCCTTTATTATTATTATTATTATCTTTATTATTCAGTATTCATATTTTTATAATCTGCTTTCACTGTACTACAGACCGCAGGGGTATGTGCTGTAGTTTGTTGTGATGCGCTTATCGTTACTGTATTGAAAGTATTTTGCGTAGGATGTGTGCAGTGCCCAGTAGTGCCATTTTCTGCATGTTATATATATTTATTAGTCCTGGCGATTTTTGTTATGTTGTTGTCTGAATATTTTTTTATCATACCTAATGCGTCCACTATGATTGGAATTATTTCTGTTGTTAGAGTTCACATTCGAGTTACCTCTAATTCCAAGTCTTTGTATTTTGAAAGCTTCTTCATGTCTTTTAGAGAAACGTTGTCATCTGTTGGTATTGATACATCAATGAGAAATCACTTTTCTTGATGATCTCTAACAACTATATCTGGCCTATTGGCCTTAATTTCTCTATCTGTGTTTACTGGCATATCCCATAGTATTGTTGCATTCTCATTTTCTGTGACCTTTTCAGGCGTGTGCCTATACCATCTTTTTTCTGATGTTATTCTATAGTGTTGGCATAGCATCCGGTGTATGTAGATCCCAATTCTTTCGTGTCTGTGAGTATATTCTTTCTTAGCCAGGACAGGGCAACCAGAAACAATATGATTTATTGTTTCTAGTTCATCTCCACATATTCTGTAGTTACTTGTTATGTTTCTTTTCGTTATATGTATTTGGCAATTTCTGGTGGAGTGGCTTTGGTCTTGTGTTGCAATTAAAGATCCTTCAGTCTCTGCTTTGAGTCCTGAGTTAAACAGCCATAATTAATTATGTTTCGGCATAGATGATATCTTATCTTTCAGCCCTCGATAGCCTGGTGTAGTTTTGACCCATCCAGTAGGCTTATAAAATCCGGAACATTTTCCAGACGTTGCTGGTCAGTTCGAAATAACGCTAAGGATTTCGCCCGGCTTTCTAAAGTTTCTACCAGCTCGCTGTCTTGATAATAATAATAATAATAATAATAATAATAATGATAATAATAATAATAATAATAATAATAATAAATGCCCGGATGCAGTTAAAGGCAGTGGCTCCCATGGCTTCTGATCTTAATTGATTGGAAGTGTTATCATGTACATTGTTTTGTCTTGGTATAAAAAGATGAGCTACATCAAATATTCTGCTAAGTACCACAGATTTGCTTGTCAGTTGTTTGAACTTAACCAGTTGAGCATGTTCCTTAGTGGCTGATGATATGTGCATCTCTGATCATGAGCAGAAGTAGTGGGGTGGGGAGCATCATAGCCATGTGTCGAGAGGAATTCTTTGGGGTTTGAATAATTCACCTTTGGAAACATGGGTGTTTTGCTCAACATTCTTAAACAAACCTTATTCAGGGACCTTTTGAGCGGGTTGGGCTACCCGACCTGAATAAAATTCTAACTGGGTCCCACCTGCGAGATCATGCACTGTTTATCTTGATATGAGACCACCATGTCGCGCACAAATTGTTGTGATGCATGTGCCTGGTGTACCATTTTCAGACGGGTACTCATGATGGGTATATTAGGCTTCGTATATTTTACCCCATTGTCACTTTGATGGCATGCACTACTCTCTCACACAATAATAATAATAATAATAATAATAATAATAATGGTAAATACTGGGCTAAACTAAATGCGAAAGAAATAGACAGAGAAAAATCCCAGCAATGGCTGAGAAGCTCAGGACTCAAAGCAGAGACTGAAGGATTTTTAATTGCTGCACAAGACCAAAGCCTCCCCACCAGAAATTACCAAAAACACATAATGAAAAGAAATATAACAAGTAACTGTAGAATATGTGGAGATGGACAAGAAACAATAAATCA
>NC_068992.1:19317446-19319057 GCF_001194135.2 Octopus bimaculoides
AATAATAATAATAATAATAATAATAATAATAATAATAATAATAATAATAATAATAATAATAATAATAATAGATTACGCCATATGTAAACAAACATAAGATTTTTATCTTTTTTTGAAGCATTGAAATGTATTGTAGAACAAGTAGAAAGATATATATTCTCAACTCACAAATATTGAACAGTATATATACAGGAGCAGAAAAAATGGTTGGCAAATTTCACTGCTCTGAAAAATATATATTCCTAATAATAATAACAATAATACTAATACTACTACTAATAATAATAACAATAGCTTTTTTGTATTATAGGAAGAAAGTCTCAAATTTTGGATACGTTGGCTCGTCGATTACATCAACACGAGTGCTCAATTGATACTTATTTTATCAACTAAAGGAGGCAAAATCATCTCAGGGGATAAAACTACTAGAAATACAGATTAACACATTTTACAATCATTTGATATAATGCTACGCATTTTGTTCGGTAATGTAACGATTCCACCATTTCGCTGTCTTCTGTTTCTAATATAAGGGGAAGGCCACCAAGTCTGAAGGAAAAGATAATAGTAAATTGTATCAAACTTAGTACTTCACAGATACATTATTTTATTGGCCTAGGAGAAATGAATGGCAAAGTAGATTTCTGCAGGATTTGATGTCAGTGTAAAAATCCGTAACAATTAATGCAATGCTCGAACGATTCTGACAATCTTCTGCCCTTATAGACATATGATGCTGGTAATAATGATCATTGCTTTTATTCAATATGGGGAAAGTTGTGGAGGGCACATTGAAAAGAAAATTAAAATCTATCATAAAAAAATTTCTATCGGGAAAAGCCACCATTTAAAATAACAAGTACAATATTGTAATTACAATAACCAAAACTACTGAAAAAATAATCGAATAAATTTCGAAACTTAGTTGAAGATAATTTCATAAATAATGAAAACATTCGTCTTTATACGGTACGATGTCCTACTAATTTTTTATGCAGCAGGAAAAACATTAATGTAAAGTATATAGTGCCCTTAAATACTCTAAAATTTATGATTACAATTTTATATTGGAAGTATTGCATCTAATGAACATAAGGAAGAATATAGGAGAGAACTATACATCAGTTTGATTTTCTGTACATTTTAAGCTCCTCCACCTCCTCCACCTCCAAAAACAGATACAAATATATATTAATTTCTTTCCGCGTTTGTTAATCTCCAAATGTTTTAGATTTAAATCAGAAATACGTAATAACTGCGTTGGTTTGCCACAAGCCAATGTTTTTATTGACTTTGCTTACTGACTAAGGTGATACAAGTTATTAATTACCAATAAATGGACTGATTTTCATCCGATTCATAATCATTTTTGCTACTCCTGTGTTTCGTTCAGCTAAAAACTCCCGTCTATCCTTCTCTGCACCCACAAACACATAAAACACACAGGCACACACAAGCGTCCACACAGACAGACAAAAACACCGACACACATATTCGCATGCACGCAGGCATGTACTAGCGCAAACACAAATATACTTATACACATGTTTGTATATGTATTTGCGCCCATAACTAAGCATGTCAGTAACAGTAAATATATATATATATATA
>NC_068992.1:19319550-19321998 GCF_001194135.2 Octopus bimaculoides
TATATATATATATATATATATATATGTAACGTATTTAGGTGTGCTACAAGATAGAGATAGATAGATAGAAAGATAGATAGATAGATAGACAGATAGATAGATAGATAGATAGATAGATAGATAGAGGTTTTATTACTTTTAAATATATTCAGTGTGCATCTTATATCATCTAAACGTTGGTATACAGGGACAGTTTATTTATAATATTGCAATATAGAGGTGGAATAATGGTTCTTCATAACACAATCAGTCAGATTTCTTTCATACATTTGGTTGAGGCATTTCGCATGAGATCAATACCACCAAGATAAGTTAATACATACCTGAACATTTTATAGAGAGTTTCTGTCCAAGTATTCTATTAAATTAAATTCATCGATCCTGATTTATTAGCCTGCAGCGATTCATTTTTAAACACTGCGAACTCGTGACCAGCTACGACGTTAGAATTTTACTGGTTTCCATTACTGGGAAAATTTTTCAGATATTCTGCCAACGTTCTATTCAGTTTACTTTATATCTAACAATATAGCGTTTTGAGGTTTTGTTTAAACATAACAGATGCCTAACAACAGGTCATAGATGTTTGCTTTTCTTAGTTAATGCCTCTTCAGTGATATATATGTATGCATGCGGTCGTTTAGATATCGATATATTGCTTGAGAGACGCTGTACGATTCATGTCGATAACTTTCTTGATTCTATAGTAACAGCAGTTTTACTTGATGGGAAGAAAATGGGAGTGAAACACATTTTGTTGATATAGAATTATTTTTAGTGAGGAAGAGAGAAAACTGATTTGAAGTCATGCTTCGAATTAAACAAAATGCAATAAAAAATCTAGAGAAGTAAAAGTATTTGAAAGAATAAAAAAGAGAATTTGGCAAGTAATCAACGATTAACGATATATGTTACAGAATTAATCGTTAAGAACTTTCAAAGTTTATGCTGCAAAGTTCAATAGAGCATTGCGATTGTTGGAGATTTTAAAGTAACAAATAGAAGTAATTAGGCCTATACAGTTGGTCACAGATCATTTGGCTTATGTTGCCTGTTATCTCTCATTTTAATTCTACAGCATTTTTCTCAACATATCTATTTGAATGTTTCACTATTGAAATTATACAAATATGTAAATTGCACAGAACGCTTCACAAGCACCATACAATAGAGGTATTATCTACCAACCTTGCCTTGGCAAGCCTGTAATCGATATGAAGAAGGATTTACACATTAAGCTATCAAAACTAAACTGAAATGAAAGATAAAATAACACTAAAAATTAATCAAACAATCACCGTTTTTCCGTTAGAGCCTATCTAACTATTGCCTAAGCGCTTAAGGAGTTTGAGAAATACATAATTTTCATCATACAGGATTGCTTACAAATATGGTGCATTCTCATTAGGCAGAAACCAGTCCTGATGGTTGATATTGTGAACTCTGCACAATAGGAGTCAGGATCTGAGCTTATGTTTGATCGTAGTTTGGATTTATTTCAAATTAGAATTTGTACGTCTACGAGATAATTTGAACATTAAAAATGAATTTCAATCATTAAGGTTAAATTGATTTCATTTCTATATTATGATACATAAATATTTTTTAAAAATTGCAAGAAGGATTCTTCAAGTCGAACCAAACTTTAGGGGATGAAGGGGTAGATAAAGAATGGAACGGTTTACTAGCACCTGAAAGGCGGTGAGTTGATAGAATCGTTAATACCCCGGGTAAGATCGTTAGTGGTATTTCATCCGTCTTTACGTTCTGAGTTCAAATTCCATCGAGGTCTACTTTGTTTTTCACACTTTCAGGTGGGTAAAATAAGTACCAGTTGAGAACTGAGGTTGATGTAATCATCTTACTCCCTTCCACGACCTTGGTGGCCTGGTGCCAAAATTAGAAACCAATATTTGTAGTCTGAGATGGTGGCACTTGGAAATCCAGCCAGAAATTCTTACGAAGGTTGCTTCTGATAGATCTCTAGCAAGGAGGGACGGTACTCGACACCCACGAATCTTCTCAGGAGAAAACTGACAGAAATATATTAGTGGTACAATGAAAAAATGACTGTTGAGTAGCAGTATTTTCCAAATGAAAAGTGTAAAATGTGTGTGTGTGATTTGATGAAATATTCCTAAAATAATTAGAATATCTTCCTGAAGATACAAGTTCGTGTTTCATTGGATTAATAAAAATTTATACCGCTTTTTTTTTTACAAGGGTTTAATTAATACAAAGATGTATGTACAACATTTGTGCAGTAATATGTCCGTGTGTTTATGCATACACATATAAACGCATACGTGTTATATATAGGCATACAACATCATGTATTCATACAAATGTATGTATGTATGCATGTAGCTATAAATATGTGTGAATGTGTGCGTGTGCTTGTATGTTTGTATGTATATGTATACATATATATATATATATATATATATA
>NC_068992.1:19322834-19324056 GCF_001194135.2 Octopus bimaculoides
ATATATATATATATATATATATATATATATATACATACATATGCAGTAAAAATATCAGGAACTCTGCAGTGACATCAAATATGATATCTAGGGAAACATATACAAATATATTTCAGAAAAGGCCATCAGTCGAACGAGAGATAGACAAATGAGAGTGTGTTATTGCTGTGATACTTGTCCACATTTATCATTCAACATATAAAACGGCACAAGGAGTAATTAAACTAAATATGTTCACCTCACCGACAACTTTACTATTTTCTGTGGACATGTTACCAGTGATTTATATACATATATATACAACCACACCCACCCACATGCATATACGTATACACACACATACACATATATATTTATTTATACCTATATATATATATGCATATATTATACATAAGTATGTGTATGTATGTATATATGCATATATATATAGTTATATATATATATAAATATATATATATATATATATATTTATATATATTATATATATTTATATATATAAATATATATATATATATATGTATGTATGTATGTATGTATATATGTATATATGTATGTATATATATATATATATATATATATATATATATATATATATATATACCTATAGATGTATGAAAATATGCACGTCTATGTGTGTATGTGTGCGTATGTGTATACTGTTGTGTTATGTATGTGTGTAATTCTATCCAGATTCTTTTCTGTTTTAGAAATCTACATATATTTGAAATATCTATCTTCCTACAGAAGCATTATTAATAGACTGATCCGATGAACCAGAGACAAGTTGTACATTCCAGAATGCACATAATTTTAATGAGAAAAAAATCCATAAATAATTTGAGATTCGGAAAATACTATTCGAATGGTTCTGATTTGTCAGATTCTACTAAGAGATGAACGACATGCTGTCCTATATTCGCTTTATTTTTTCAATTTTTGATTTCGAATCTTTGCAAAAATATTGACCTTCATCCATATGTATCCAGTAAAATAGATTGTTGTAATATACTATTTGATATATTGCCTTAGAAATCAATCGTATAACACTAAGCGAAATGTCCTGATGCTATCGTCACTACCCACTATGGTAGTCGAGTCTTGGCATATGCTGGGCAGTTGATGATCTCTTGGCCTTGTATCGGTTTCTATAGCATAATATAATTTTACCTTCTATTATTACAGGTATATATATATATATATATATATATATATATATATATAT
>NC_068992.1:19324066-19326550 GCF_001194135.2 Octopus bimaculoides
ATATATATATATATATATATATATATATACATATATATAACCTATGCTAAGTAGATATTGTTATATGTTTTTATATATAAGTGTGTGTGGTTATATAATAATCTTGCATTGGAGGTAAAGACGACATCATGTAATGTAGGAAATCTTTTGGATCTGAATTATATATAATTCTGTATGTTAATATATTGCCTTGCGTCACTGTAGGTTTTTTGTAAGATTGAACATCCTAATGAAGGGAGTGTCTAGTTTTCTCCAAATATGAGCACTATACCATATTATAAGACACATCTCTGAAACGGTCCGTAGATGATGTCTTTGAATATTACCCCCATGTTGTGCATGTTTCCTTTTCTTCGTTATAGTGTATATATATCTATTTTCTGTATTGTACATGTTCTTATAATATAATACATATAAATTTTGTAATATCATATCGTATATATTTATTCGCTATATGTTATATCATACCGAAGGTTTATGTATCGTACTACATCGCTTTATATTGGATATTATTTTTATATGGCTCGGAAATTCGGAATACTTGTAAATATTTTTAATATTTTTAAACATTCATTATATTTTTGGAGTTTACTTGTTTTTATATGCCTGTGTACCTTTATATTATTTCATTTTTCGTATTTTCGCTACTGAGAATTGTGTATAGTTATTGATTCAAGGATGATGTGCACACACATGTATATTAAATCTTTTGTTGGAGACTGGGTATTGTTCCTATGGTGTGTGTCCATTCAAACTACAATTTGAATTTTAGCTCAATTTGAGCACTTCATTTCTAGCTTGTTTTTGAGTATTGTGATATTAACAATCTCAGTTTATAAAAAAAAAGTATTATATATATATATATATATATATATATATATATATGTTCAAAAGTTAGACAGTCTGGGGGAAAATAGATGAAAACTGGTCGAATCTTAACGAACAGGAAAGAGAGACAAAAATACGATACAAGGGACATTCGCAGCTGTTTTTATCTTCAGTTTGTTTCAGAGACGTGTCAGTGGTTTCACGCTATCTGTAGAAAACTCGGCTGAGAAGTATAAATATAAAAATCATAGTATGAAATACGTTGCAAACTTAGTTTCAATCTGCAGATTCTAGGTCATTTCCCCAACATACTTCTACTATGAAGCAATTTTTATAGAGATTAAGTTAGTTTATAATGTGTTATTTCTTATATCCACTATTCTGGATTACATTATTTCTGCTGCATTATCCTTTATGCGTTATTAACTCATTTCTCTGCATTGGAATGTAATAAATATACAAAATAAAATAACTACACAATACATGTTGGGTAGTTCCTTGAACATTTTGCGACACCGGCATGTCAATTTTCCTACTGAACAAGAACATTTCACTCTGCCGATAATCCGGCATTCATATCTGAGAAACCACATGCACAGATCTATGCGCTGCAAATTTTTCTCTTCATTTGGCATTTTGAGATCAGCCAGAAGCCAAACCAATTCTATAAAAGTTTGCTTCAGCGCAGCATAGCATAGCAAGTGAACTTTCTAGTACAACACTACAGGTAAAGAAATCCATATCATAACATCGTGATATATTATCGTCCACGGAAAAATATGTACCATATCATATTGGCTCTATTTTTGTGTATATTCACCGTATGTAAAAATGTATTTCAATCAGTCGAAGATAAGCTGACGCCTTTGCACTTCTGTCCTGTCCAAAGTCAAATTAAACATTGTATAGCTCAAGTTTCTCCATTTTGGGATACTTCTTTACAATTTATAAACATTCGTAAATAAAAGTGAAACGTTTTGATCATGAATAAAATAATATATCAATTGACAATTAGAGAGTATATCTTTTTAAGTAAATGTCATATTTTTAAAGCTCCAGTTCATTTTTGATGGCAAAGCCCTGTTACGGTGCCAGAATAGCCTTACTTTATTTTCGAAGGAAATTGTATCCAGAACTACATTAATTTTCAGACATACAATCCCTATCAAGTCAATATGGAGTGAAATGTTCGGAATAACTTCAATGTTGAGCGGCTTAGCTTCAAATGTTACGAGTTAAATTTCAAATGTGAAACCGCATCACGATCTCCAACCATCTTGTGTTTTTATTCAAATATCTAGAACGCAATATGGTGGAGGAATTTTGTACCGTATATACTATAGTAAGGTTCTATTCCCAGGCGTAGAAATTCATTTACAAGTCATATTATGAATAAAATTTCGCAGATAATAAAATGTACCAAAAGGCATGTACACTTCTAGAGTCATATCTACCTACGTCCCGAAATGATTTTGCGGACTATATCTTGGATCATTTAATAATTTTAATACTTATAATTTGTAAAACACTCTAGATCGAAATTTCAGTTGAGATTTCACGCTTGTATTATCTTTTTCATAATCTGTTTTGAAAGGAGGTGAAAAAAGTACATCTTTCCTTCGTTTTGCGTTTCTAAATTTTCAAATATATATTTAT
>NC_068992.1:19327942-19328575 GCF_001194135.2 Octopus bimaculoides
TATTTGTGTGTGTGTGTGAGTGTTTCCTCCAACCGTCAATTGACATCCGATGCTGGTGTGTTTCTGTCCACGAAGCTTAGTGGTTCGGCATAAGGTACCAACACAATAAGTACTAGACTTATGGAGAATAAGTGCTGGGGTCAATTTCTTCGACGAACACCCTTTAAGGTGGTACTCCGGCATGGCCGCATCAAACAAATGACTCAAACAATAAAAGTTCAAACGAGTATATAAGTATGTATGTGTTTATATAATACAATATACATACACATAACGTCTGAAGCGTTTGAACTTTTTAACCTTTATATAACACCTATATTATTATTATTATTATTGAGTGAGAGAGCAAAGCATGCCATCAAAGAGACACTGGGGTAAAATATACTAACTGTCTGATAAGGTTACACTAGGCCCATGCATCACAGCCATATGTACGTGACATGGTGATCTCATATCAAGATAAACAGCGCATGACCTTGGGGAGCATCACAGCCATGTGTTGAGATGAATTCTTTGGGATTTGAATGATTCACCTTTGGAAACATGAGTGTTTTGCTCAACATCCTTAAAGAAACATTATTCAGGGACCTTTTGAGCGGGATGGGCTATTCGACCACAAGAAAATTCTCTCTC
>NC_068992.1:19330421-19330951 GCF_001194135.2 Octopus bimaculoides
TATAGATGTGTTTATGTATATATATATATGCATACATACACACACACACATACATATATATATATATATACGTAAATATACTTATGTCTGTGTGTGTGTTAATCTTTGTATATGGATATGTGTCTATGCAAAAGTATGCCTGTGTAATTTCTTTACTCTCATTCTGTTTCGTCTTCTTACATGAATTTATTTCAAAATATTTGTTCTGCTTTCTTTCCGTTTGTTTACCACTTTTGTTTAATCTGACTTAAGTAAAGACAAAAATATACAATGTTTGTCGAAATGCCTTTTCTCTATCCAAAATAGTATTGATTTCAAATGCATAGTATAATGTATGAATCGTAGCACGATTGTTCTGGTATGGATATGTATATTATGTATACAGATGTAACATACACAATACCAAATCACAAACACTAGCTAATATCACTTTTTTCTCTCTTTCTGTGGATATATATTTATATGTATGTATGAATGTATGTATGCATGCATGTATGTATATATATATATATATATATATATATATATAT
>NC_068992.1:19331807-19332705 GCF_001194135.2 Octopus bimaculoides
TATATATATATATATATATATATATATATATGTTTGTCTGTGTTTGTCCTCCCACCATCGCTTGACAACCGATGTTGGTTTGTTTACGTCCTCGTAAATTAACAGTTCGGCAAAAGACACCGATAGAATAAATACTAGGCTTACAAAGAATAAGTGCTGGGGATCGATTTGTTCGACTAAAGGCGGTGCTCCAGCATAGCCGCAGTCAAATGACTGCATCAAAAAGAAAGAAAGGAAAGAGTATATATGTATAAAAAGGGAGACAAAATGAGGCTCCTTATTTAGAACCACAACGATCGATTCAACTCATCATGCACCCATATCTTACTTTTGAGGTACTGCACAATCAATTGTCTTGTATTATAGGTGCAGAAGCGTATTCTATGGTGACTTTCCAAAAGTACCTCATTTGTCTTTTTACTTGCGGCATTCCATACGGCCCCATAAAATTAAGTAGTATCTCCTGCAGTAAATATGGTGGAATATTCCTCCATTCTGTTGTTGATATCAGAATACTGTGTACGGGCTAAAAAGAGGATACTACAAGGTGTCTACCTGAATATAAAACTATTACTATAAATATATATATATATATGTAAAAATGTGCGTGTATATCTATGCTGGCTGCTGTGACCATGATGTTCTGGTGACCTGATGAGTTAGCTTCCTTTATTTGCATTAATTTATGAATGTAAAATTGTATAGTTATGCAATTTCATAATAGAATGCTAAGCAGAGATACCGATACAAACATGTAGATTTACTTTTGTACATACTGAAATAAATATTACATGAAGAAGTTTACGAACTCACTGTGATGAAATGGAAGTCATATCGGAAAATAAATGTGTCATCTCGCACACCTATTGACTGTAAGCTATATATATATGTATATATA
>NC_068992.1:19332924-19334394 GCF_001194135.2 Octopus bimaculoides
GTGTGTGTGTGTCTGTCTGTCTGTATACATACATACATACAAACGTATATATATATATATATACGTTTGTATGTATGTATGTATACAGACAGACAGACACACACACACGCACACACACACACACACACACACACACGCTTATATAATGTTCAGCTTTTTCATTCGATTTTTCTTCTGTTCCTTCGCCTTTTTCTAAGCATCATTGTCCTCATCATCATAATCGTCGTTGTCATCGTCATCCTCATCATCGCCTTCCTCGTTATCATTATTATTATTATTATTATTATTATTATTATTATTATTATTATTATTATTAGTAGTAGTAGTAGTAGTAGTAGTAGTAGTAGTAGTAGTATTGTTGTTGTTGTTATTATTATTATCGTTGTTGTTGTTGTTGTTATTATTATTATTGTTATTATTATTATTATCATTATTATTATTATTAAGGCGGTGAGGTGGCAGAATTTTTATTGCGATAGACGAAATGCGTAGAGGTATTTCGCCAGTCGCTACCGTCTGAGTTCAAATTCCACCGTGGTAGATTTTGCTTTTCTTTCTTTTAGGGTCGATAAAATAAGTACCAGTTGAACTCTGGGTTCGATGTAATCGAATCATCCCCTCCCCTAAAACTACTGTGCTTGTGGAAAAATTTGAAACCATTATCATTATTATTATTGAGCTAGTACATGCTAATTGAATTAGTAGAAATTTTCTTCTTCAGGTCTGGCAACAACAATTCTGAAATCTCCAGAATGTTTCTTAGGGTTCTTGTAGGATATGGAATGGGACTTTTCTGCAGGCTGAAAATTCAAGACTCATTTCCAATCACTTTCAGTCCCTAAAATCACATTGGATTTTTCCGGGTCAAATATAACAGGAAAAAAATGAAGTTCAGTGCATCATCATACAGCTCAGTTGTTCCATATTAAACCGTGGTACTTACAAAACAAAGAATATCCTCATTATGATCAGTGATAAAAGCGAAATGCGGAATTACAAGATACAGTATATGATGTGGTAAACTCTGTATCAAAAGCCTTAAGCTGCATGTCTGTGTAGTGAAACGCATACGCAATCTCAAATATATACAAACACATGCACAGGCATACACACATGCACATACACACACAAACATACAGGCATGTATACGAGTCCATGGTATGTCATGTTCAATGTAAACTTGTAGGTTAACAGTTAATTTCTCCCTACGGCCACTGTTCCGATTTTCACTGACGTTCTGTCAGGTGCTTAACGCTTCGAATACCAACGGACATCTTGTGTGTGTGACTATGAAAATCTGAGTAATGGATGTGGGAGGCACTAATTGCCAACATCATATACTGATACAGGTATATACATACATATGCCCACATACACGTACGCATATATGTCATTGCATCTATATGTGTGTGTATGGGTATGTATGCATATATATATATATATATATATATATATATATATATATATATA
>NC_068992.1:19335777-19339707 GCF_001194135.2 Octopus bimaculoides
TATGTACTTATATATAACAACCAACCATCTGTCAATTTATCTCTGCACATATCTATTGTACAAAATATCTGTTTGTCTGTTTATGCGTGCTATATATATATATATATGTATATATATATATATATATACATATTTCTCTCTCTCTCCTTCTCCGTTTCTTCCTCTCCCCCTCTTTCTCTCTAAATACACACACAATCAGTCAGACTCGCACACATATATACCTTATCCTTGTATCAATTTATCTATCAATCTATCTATCATTCTTTCCTTCGTTATTTCTGTTTAGGTTCTATAAAATGTTACAGCCATAATCATATACTCGCGTATTTGATTGATATTCTCATCAAAGACAGTCGAAGTCTGTGTCTGCAGACTGTACAATTTCCTTCTTTATCATCATGTAAATTACTGTTTTTTATTATCTTTATTATTCAAGATTTGAGAAATACATCACAAGATTCCTTTATTGAAACACGAATTGGGTACATCGTGTAAAATATTCATATGCTCAAGTTTATCAAATTTGTATAACGTTAACAAATGTGCTCAAGGTGAACAGACATTTTCAGTGTGAACAAAACTGAGCAAGTATAACATATGAATGAGAAATGGTATGTCTATGCCCTATCATAATTATTTCTGCAACGTGCATCTGTCTGTTCTCATAGGTAATCTTTTTAAGGTAATCTTTATATAAACCGTCAAGTATCAGTAAAAAGTAAGCAGTTTTCAAAGTGATAATCGATGTGTCTGAACTGCCATAATGATTTAATCTCAACAGCTAAATTGGTGTTATTTCTAGCTCAGTTCTCCCTGGCATTCACATGATATGGTAATAATTGTGTCATGGAAATGTATGTAAAGCTTAAGTGCTATCGTCTGCACATAAGCCAAATTTTCATAGTTTTACGTTTTACATTTCCCAACCGGAGGAACATTGATATTGGTACCACATCGCTGTCCCTGTAAGTAGCAGAAATATGCAGACTTTCCACCTGTTTTACTACGTTACAATTACAATTATATTTTAAAGTTTTAACTAATGTGGGATAGAGAGCGCAGTATATTCTAAAATTAGAACCCATTTGTCATATATTGCATTAATTATATATATGCATTTTCATATATCTAAAGGTAATAATCTTTAGAAATAATGCATTTCTAAATCTCTCAGAGATATTTATGCAGTAGTGATACGATGATATAGTTGTATGCTGTCAATGTCCGATGCCACAGTAATAGTCAAAGGAGGAGATGCTTGTCTCCTCCTTGGGTGGTGGTACTTGTCTCCCCCTAGTAAACATAATGACACATGAAATGTGTCAAGGCCGACAGGAAGCGGTGCAGCTTCATAGGTCTAACCAACAGTAGTATTATTTCCTTCGGGGGACTGTCACATGAAGTTGACAGCATACAACTACTTCGTGATAATGTTTTCCAGTAAAGTGACTGCCGTTCTTCTTGTCGATACGATCACACTGGATTTGTTCAACGAAGCCAAACAATGTTAGGACCATAATTTATATTGAAATTAAGGTGGGAATTAATAAAGCTTTGCTTCAGCGCCTGTTCTTTATATCATAAAGATTACGTCATCAACTAACAGTTATAGTTATGCCTAATCATGTTTTTGAATGTAAGCCATGAACGTCTCGAATGGAGGACACGCAGCGAATGTCGTCCATGCGCATAGACATTTCGTTAAAACAAAACAAAAAAATAACCCTATGTATCACATAAAACGATAAATTAACAGAAGAGATTTACAAAATCGCCAGAATTAAAAATATTCCTAACATAAAACGCGTTACCACTGATCCATGGAATGGACATTAGACAACCAATATGATAAATCATATATAAGATAAACATTCGAAACTTTTTGACTATTACTGTGGCATCGGACATTGAGTTACGACTATTTATCACCGTTAGAATATCAGTTACAATGATTATTAAAGCCCATTGTATACATCAAAAATCAAGGAGATAGGAAAACACGATAGATAACTATACCATACAGCGTACAATTCCACTAAAAGACTAGATTATAGAAGGAAGATTTATTGATACTAACATACAAGCCAAAAATCAATAGATATATACACAAGTTATGTGAAATAACAATTTAAATAACAGTTATCTATTAACTAATGTTAAGCCTGGCGATGAGGTATGTGTATATATTTTATTGTATTTGTAGTTCCTCTAAATGAAGAAATGACAGTAGCATCTTGTGGCCCTGTTTTTTTTCTTTGTTTTTTCCTTTTCTATTTTTTCTTTCAGAGGTACATACTTGAAATTATGTAACTGATACGATAATCATTGCCGGGTTAAAGTATATTACAATTACATGGGGATTACCTGCATTATATTTACCTGTGATTTACTTGCATATATATTTTAGGATTTTATGAATTTAATATTTCTAGTTTTAGAGAAATACAAGCAACTTCAAATCAAACAAAATATATACACTCTTGTTGGCGGAAAATGCAGAACACATGAAATCTTTTGAAATGCAACTATGGAACTATGTATTATCAATATTTTATAAGTGTAGCAAAGATTGATTCTCGTAGCTGTATTCCACTATTTTAAGATATACTCCTGGTGTTGATACTAATTTACTTAGTCCACATAATTTCATATTTATTCGTATATTACTATATGCACAAGACTTATTGGTTTCTATTTCGAATACTTCTTTGAGAGTATATACCGGGATTTTCAGATATTAATAATATCTAGTTCCAAGTTAAGTTTAATTCTTATTTGTATATGCATTTTGTATCGTGTACGTTATCAATTCCCTAAGAGTATAAATTCGAATTTCATAAAATTTCAATTCAATTATCACACCTCATTTTCAAAGCCATTTGTCTCACGCCTTTGTTTATATTTAACTCGGCTGGAAAGTTTTTTTTTCATACGCTACTCGTATTAAGAATTATCCGCTTGATCTTTATCAATCCCACTTATCAGATATGATTTGCTCTATGCAATTATTATTTTAATTATATATACAGAGCGACTAGCTGGAAGAATCCTTTGTATTTGTGACAAATACTTAGAGGATCTTCTTCCGAAACTTAGATTTCCCCAAGTCAACGTTTCCTTTTATTCCTTCAAGGTCGATAAAAATAAAGTATCTGGGTTCGTATAATCGACCTGCTCCCTCTCTTCACAATTGTTTGTTTTACACCAAATTTAGAAAGAATAATTTTATTTCAAGATACACACTATAATTTTTTTTTTAATAAAAATACATAAATTTACATGAATTTATACATTGCTATAGAGTTCAAATGTACTGGGCACGTGGCTAGTGCAAAGCTATGAGAATATATTAATGTACTTTTTGGCGGACAAATATATGAAGTATGGTTGCAAGTTTGAATTTAATCCGATATATGTCAATAACATTTGCTGAAATATATCTATGTCAAAAGACAAATGTATAATTTTCATGGGCAGAAACGCTCAACACACACACACACACACGCGCGCGCGAGCACAAACACGCGCGCGCGCACACACACACAGGCACAAGCAAACACTTACACAAACTCGCATACGCGCACACAGAGGCACATACATATAAGTACGCACACACACACACATATATATATAGAGAGAGTGAGTGATAGGTAAGTAAATAGATATATAGACAGATGCATTTATACATACATGCATATCGCATGGTATATCCCAACCAGATTTGGATTGGCATGTATTAGAGGACACAAAGGGAATTGACTCTTTTGAGAGAGAACCACCGACCAAATTGGTGCAAAGCAAACTGAACAATCATATAATTAACAGCCTATACACCCGCATCTATACAGGTATATATATATATATATATATATAAAACTTCAATTTATATATGTATGAATTTAATAGCACACAGATATATATATATATATA
>NC_068992.1:19339968-19341090 GCF_001194135.2 Octopus bimaculoides
TATATATATATATATATATATATGCTTGTATGTATATATCTATATAAATACCGACACGCATATACATACATACCTACACACACGCACATATTCTCTTCCATACAATTACGGCATTTTATTAACAGTGAACAGTGAAATAGAAAGTAAGAAGAAAAAAGAAATATTAAAAAGAAAATACAAAGAAAAAAACTCGCATAAAGCTGTAGTCGTCATGGCATCCAAAATTACTTTCTATCGATTGAATTTTGACGGTGAATATCTTAATGAGTGAGAGATAAAAAAGAAAATGAAAATAAAAGATAAATAAATAAGCGATACCCATTAAATTGGAATAGTAAATGTTCGGGTGTTGTTGTTATTATTTTTGTTTCTTTTCTAGTTTTATGAAGAGCAAAATAGAAAATAAAGTGCTAATTCATGCTAAAACGTATCAAAGAATATTTCAGTTTGTGTCACTAAGGCAGTGCTTAGAAAAAGACTAAAAAAACCTAATTACTACAGAGTTATGAAAATTTGTTTACTTAATAAGAATATCCAAATGGAATTTATTCACTTAGAATTTTAAGATAGAAAAAAAGAAGAAATATAATATAAATAAAATAAAATTTGATTATTTTTAAAAGATCAAAAGTAATCAGATAAGGGGTAAAAATCAAACAAGACAAGAAATTGTTGGAGAAGAGAACACAAAAACAAAATTAAAAAAATATGTTATTAGCTTAGAAAAAGAAAAAGAAATCGCAATTTTTCGACCATCATTTTTTTTTTTTTAATTTCTTCTTTTTTGTCTATTTTCTTTGTCTTTAGGTAATTAAATTTGTATTCCTGTGTCTTAGAGCAAATATTGCTTGAAAAAAGAAACAATAGCTCCGATGAAACAACCATTATGAATTTATGTATACGCGCCATTTCTTGTAGATTGCACATACATATACATATATATATAAGTTCAAACAAGCACATCGGTCCATATGAACGTAGCAAGTACATACATATGTACACACTAGTAACACCCCCGCACACACATATATTTACAGCACATTTATTTCTTATATGTAATTAAGTATGTATGTATGTATGTATGTATGTATGTATGTATGTATGTATGTATGTATATATATA
>NC_068992.1:19341187-19347040 GCF_001194135.2 Octopus bimaculoides
AGAGAGAGAGAGAGAGAGAGAGAGAGACACACACACACGCACACGTATATATATATATACACGTACCGAGAATATACAAATGTTAATACAACTATTTACACAAGCCTATAGACACACATACATAAACTACGCCCTATGTGTCTTTGTACGTAAGCGTGTAACGTTCAGATGATGCGAGATACAATGAAGATGACTTTACTGTCATTTATTTTCAAGCTCCATTGTGGAGAATGAGATTATTTCAATTCATCGTTTCGCCCTCCATGGTTAAGTCTTTCGTAGAAACATAATTTTAGTCAAGAGCGTGCATCAAAGACAATTACTTTCAACATTCTTGATAAACATTTCAAAGACTTAAGGTGCGCATCACGGGCTAGATGAAAAATAATATATGCTAATATATGAACTGGGTGGTGAATTTTATTACCATCTGCTTAAGCTCACAAACTCCAAATCAATAATTGCGATTTTTTCGTCCCACCTTGTACAACGTACGCCTCATATACATATATATATAAAACAAAGCATTTCTATTCCATTGTGTTATGCATCTCTATCATAGTTAATGAGTGACTGTTTAGCTACAAGTCGAGTAGACCTATCCATTTGGGATACCAGTGTACCAATTTCAACATTATCTGATGATATATTCTCACGTTTACTTTTGTGTCGTGTTTTATTTTTCTTAATATTATTTTCCTTGTACACAACACAAAGTTAATTAAACTAACTTTGGTTTCTATTGTTAGAAGATTGGATAGACATGTTTTTCGGTTGTCTGAAATGCATTTAAGCAGCTAAAGTTTCGTAGTTCTGTTGTTTTGATATTCTATTTCATGAAGTAACAAGCACACGTGTGTTTCGACTGCAGGATCTTATCAATATTTCCTCTATATGTAAAACCTATCCATTAATTACTTCTCAATGAATTGAAACGATAATTATCGTCTAGAAAACTGGAATTGACGTTTGTGAGACTAGAAACGGTTATGGATAGACTTTGGGATTAAAATTCGGAAATAATTCTATCTAGGAGTCGTGGCGATAGCGTTTGACGTGATTCTGAGCAAAATGTGAATTTTTCAGACGTTATGTATAGTCGTAGTGTCTTAAATGTATGGAGGTGAAACGTCTGTTGCACCAAGGTTGACCGATCTCTTTGTCTAAAACAATTTACTTCTTACTACCATCAGAAAGATTTGCATACACAAATTTTTATTTTTATATTTCTTAAAATTGATTACTCTATTGGTGTTTGGTCCTCCTAACAGCAGTCACGTAAAATTATAATAATTGCCACACTGTTCTAGTTGTTTTGACAAATTTTCGAATAAATTTGTTAAATGTCATATGTCAGCATTTTGTATCTGTTAAAAATATTGATTACTTGTTGATTATTTTCATTTTTTTCTGAATTATTCATTTTATAATGTCTTAATTACTTTTCGCATTGCCAATGATATTTTTATCGTCTGATGAAAACCACTATGGAAGAT
The DNA here is from genome assembly GCF_001194135.2 of Octopus bimaculoides. NCBI lineage: Eukaryota > Metazoa > Mollusca > Cephalopoda > Octopoda > Octopodidae > Octopus > Octopus bimaculoides. The sequence continues at coordinate 19,342,684 of NC_068992.1, forward strand.
TTAAGCGTTCTGAATGGCAAGATGAAGTTGAATCTCTTTCAGTTCTCTGGTCGTTAAATTACGTGGCAAAGATATAAATAATAGAAATATCTTTCTTTCGTCTAATCTTTAATATAATACTCTAGACAAACCCGTAGAAATTATGGTAAACTTCCAAGAGAAAGAAATAATCTTACATACTATGGCTCTGTCACGGTTTCACATTATAGTTGAGAACTTTAGCTCGAGTAATAATTCGAGGAAAATATATGAATATCAAAATATATTGACTCTATATCCATAGATACATAGATGTGTTATGTTCATATGTCTACTGAGAGTAAGCTGCTTGGAGACTGAATCGCAGCCTGAATTCTATTTAAATTAGATCTATCAACTAAATTTCAAAATACATAAAAATTCAAACTGGATTTGTTTATTGCGTATAATTTCATGCTGTAATAGCCAAATACTAAGAAATTAGAATTCTACATTAAGAGGCCTACAGATTCACTCTGTTACGCCCTATCACAGTTTTGGTTCATTTTACAAAGTATTTATATAATGTCCTTAAGCCCGTAACAGGGAATCCGGTTTGTTCCCTAGAGCCTCTGAGTAAACCATGTCGTTTAACATAAAAAAATAAAAGAATACACCACCGATTTCTATAGTTGTCCATCTAGGCCAAAATAATTTCCGGCAAATGGCATGAAGTCGTTATTCAAGGACTAATATAAAGGGAAAAATTAGTTAAATAAACCTCAAATTATGAACAGATATGGTTAAGATCCAATAAATATATAGCATAGTATTCTTCCATGAAATTGCTGATTCTTTTTATATGTTACCCCTAGTCATATTCTGTAATTTTGAAAATGAAATATTAGTTCCAGCATTCCTATATTATATATTAATAGACGGAATAAACTGCCGGCATGTGAAATTTTAGACAACCAGCTCAACATTCTGTTTTATTAACAACAACGCATTTCGTTTCCGCTCAGTCTTCTGTATTCACATCAATGACATTGTGTCACGTTTCTCTCTGAGCAAGATATTTAATTATGTACGCTAAAATTATCTTTGCAAATCATATGGTTCTTCGAACCAATGAGGCATTCTACATGTGGTGATGTTACTTGGTGTTATAAAGCAGTAACATAATTCCTCCTTAAAATCACACTCTATTTTCTTAAGGAAAGAAGGTTCGCATTGTATATATTCGCATTGTATATATTCTAGTGTACACCTTGATCGTAAATTAATATTTTGGACGGTCCAGGATAGAATGCCTAGCATAACATTATTTCACTACACTCAACATGGAACTAAACGATGACCATAACTTGTTTCGAGAGCCAAGGAGGGAGACACAGTGTGATCGCTCATCCTGTCACAGTCTTCAGTCAATTTTGCCTTAATTCACAACTTACCATTAAAAAGAGATGCAGTGAATAGCGGAGTATCATACAAAATAGAATATGAACTATAACTTTTCTCATCCTTTGTCATCTCAATCATTGTTGTGCTAGAGTTAAGCAAATACAAATTGTTTTGAAAGCTGATTTCGTTTTCTTCTGTGAATGTAGATTGGGCTGCACTGGATTCTTCCAGGACGTTTTAGGTTGGATACACTCTGTGAATATATTCTAACTAAATGTGAGCAAATTATATCATTAGGCACTACATAATGAAATACTTAGGGTCATCTTGAAATTTAGAATCAAAAATTGGTTGAAGAATCTTAACTAAATACTTTATGCTAAGTATTAATTTATAAGCTTTCCAAGTGTGTATATTAAGATTTAAGCTAAATGTTATTAGATACTATAAACACCAATTTCAGAGACAGACGGGAAACATGCAATAGAAATATACTGTGTTTCTGAATGTGGGATTGTAATGTCCGATTTTAAATATTCCGTGAAGTTTACCCATTCGGTGTACACTTGGAAATATTTTTTCCCTAGTCTACATAAACGGAAGATAAGTACTGGTTTTAGGAACATATAATTTTCTAGACACTGTTTTAGTAATTGTTTTATAAATAATTTAGTTCCATAGATATGGTCACTTTTGTTTTAGATTTATATTCTATAGACTCTACCCCTGAATCTTTAGCGACTACAAGTATCATAATAGGTTTGCCACAAATGAATTCCATCCGAGTGGCTAATATCGTAGTTATGATTTTAATTAGTTGGCTCGTATATTGTTCAATTATCGATTGTTTAGATATCGATTTCTTTATGATTACTTAAAGTTATGGACGATTTAATTATTTTGTACGATGAAATATTTAATCACTTGATCTAAGCTTCATTTCCTTGTTTCACTAATGTGTGTAATTACTTTTGTCTATAAAATAATACTGTTGTTCTATTATTTCCTCCACATAGTCGATTTTTATTTTTTCTTATTTTTCTTGTTATATTCCATAGATTTATAATTATACTAATGAATTAGGTGATTTATCGCCGGTACTATGTTGTTTTAATGTTTTCTTTTCTGCCCGTTGTTCAAGATTTATTTCTTATTTAGGCATAAACATTCAAACATACAAGAGAAAAACATTGAGTTAATGACGTTCATGCGTTTCCATAAATTCAAATATTTCCCACAAAACAGTGATACAAATAAAACTTCCTAACATAATTGGTAATTATACAGATGAAGTTTTATACTTCGGTGATTTGCAAATGCATAATTATCATTTTTTATTTCTATTTTCATTTAAATTTCAACAATAAAGCTTACGCTGATTTATCACTCAGATGAATAAATGAAAGCGAGGGTGCTTGTTAACTATGGTTGACTGCACAGTATGAGAAACACCAGTAAATTTAAATGGCTTAAAACAGGGAACTGAAATCTTCCTAATTCAATGTAGAGAACCGTTTCAGGCAAACACATGCTGTAGTTTCAGCCCTAGTCGAAATGTATCTACTCCCTTTACGCAGTTGTAAGTTATAAGCTTATAACCAAACATGAACGTCACATGATAAAACTAATTTCCCAATTATATTGCGGTATTTTGCTGTAGAAGTAGAATTAATGATAAACAATTTAAATATCTCTTACTCATCTCATTTAATAATGAATATCAATGATCACCAGTGCAAGGAATCTCTGATATTGAAGCATAACTGGCTCGAGCCTCTAATAAAACAAGAATTACATTAAGCATAGTTATTCGATTTAGAACAGTCTACATTTAGGAATATAAACGATAAAGATCGAAACGTGATACACGTTAAGCAAGAGGCTTTGTAAAATCGGGTATGAAAGTGTGACGAGTGAGCCTACATATGAATGGGGACGAACGAGGTTACGCATAGCTTATATAAAATAAGCTAAACTTCGAGAAAATGTTGATAGTTTCTTAACATTCTCAGATTTATTATTATTTATTTCTATACCATACGACCTGTCGGGCAGGACAGAATGTGCCCACTGAACAAATGTAAAAGCAGTCAGATAAGATTATCACAATTTTCTAAGAGATTATCTTCAGATAAACGAGTATTATTTCTTACACATGTTAGTTATACATTTTCCGATAAAACTAGACAGTAGATCGATAAGAAGTTCATTGCTTCTTTTTTTTGTGGGGGGTATACACGTGTGTATGTGTGTGTGTGTGCATGCGTGTGTGTGTGCATGCGTGTGTGTCTGGGCGTGTGTACGCGGCGATTTAACTGAAAGAAATGTAAATATCATGATTAAACCACCAACGCACAAATTAAAAGACATTGGTTTGAAAATTTGGCAGATGCTCAGAAATCTTGGGGGAGATGTGTATGTCCATTACATCGACCTCAGTGTTAAACCAGTACTCATTTTATCGACACCGTAGGACGAAAGGGAAAGTCGACCTTGTCGGAAGTGTAACTGAGGACGAAAAGACGAACGAAATGCCGCTAAGGATTTTGCCTTGTGTGCTAAGAACTGTACCAGCTGACCGTTTTCCTGAGTTATGAGATATTGTCCACTATAGTGGTGACAGCTAGACATTGGACAGGTCAGCACCTAATTTTGGAGTACTTATAACATGCTTATTTTACAACAAGTCAGGGAATATTCTTGAAAAGAAAGATGCGATAAGAGTAGTTAATTTATTGTGTAGTTGTAAACAACGGGAAATACTTTATTTGATGTGTCGCTATTCCTATAATACAGATTATTGAAAACAAAAAAAGAGATAAAGTAGTTACAAGTTTCAGGCACATAAATATATTCTCTTAAGTGCGCGTGTGTGTTCATGTATGTATATCTATCTATCTATCTATCTATCTATCTATCTATCTATCTATCTATCTATCTATCTATCTATCTATCTATCTATCTATCTATCTATCTATCTATTTATCTATCTATT
>NC_068992.1:19347874-19351985 GCF_001194135.2 Octopus bimaculoides
ATATGTGTGTGTGTGTGTGTATGTATGTGCGCGCGTATCTTTGCTTGTCTGTGTTTGTCCCGCCAACTTTGCTTGACAACCGATGTTGGTGTGTTTAGTTTCCCGTAACTTAGCAGTTCGGCAAAAGAGACCGATAGAATAAGTACTAGGCTTACAAAGAATAAATCCTGGGGTCGATTTGCTCGACTAAAGGCGGTGCTCCAGCATGGTCACAGTCAAATGGCTGAAACAATTAAAAGAGTAAAGAGTAAAAGAGTATATATATATATATATACGTATACGAATGTCGTAAACTTAAAAGGGGTCCTGAGCCGATATGTTCGGCTAAGCATTTCAATGATCGGAGACGCTAGCATGCTTGTCATTTAAGCCGCATGTTTCGTAGTCACGTTCCTCCGAAGTTTTCCTGTCTACTTAGAACATTGATCACGTATCTTCTCTATATCTTCGTTTGTTATTTGAATTTCTTCATCCATTTGTGTATGTGTGAGTTTATATATCTATACATTTATCTCTGTCCACTCACATATATGTGCAAACATATAGAAACGATGTTGTCGTATGCATGAAGTGTGTGTATTGCTAACGGCGTTTTTGGTTGAGGTATTTCGCCCAGGGAAAGTCCTTTCAAAGATGTTGTGTGTTGTGAAACACAGTATAATTTAAGGCCTAGTGAAACTACTCGCTCCTTAGCTGAACGAGTTGTCAACAAATATCGACATTTCACTGTTACTTCAACTCATCGGTGTCATATAATCGAATTGGTCTAGAGTTTAATTTAAATCGCTGTCCCGAAGTATATGCACAAATGTCACACAAGTAAAACAAAATTTACATTGATAATGTAAACTATATCAATGTAACATAATTATTGTATGTATGCTATTAATTAGCTTTTAGCTGCGCTATTTTGTACAGAAGCACATGCACACGTGCAGAAACACACACACACACGTGTGCACGTACAAATGCATCAATGTGTGTTATACGATAATTCTTAGATTCCACTGGAGATTTCTTGTGAGTCCGATTTCCAGGCCGGAGCGCTATAGGCATGTCTATCATAAGCATTTATACGAACTGTATTCTATAATTTTCGAGTTGAAAAACATTCAGCATTCATTATTCTTAACATAGTTCATTATTTAGCAATGCTAGCCATAGATATATGCAAAATATTACTTTATGTGTGTGTTGTGCGCTTAGACATAGACACGCGCGTTTAATACATTTTATCGCGAGGGTAAGGACATTTGAATTAGGATGTAAATGCAGTCGCCGTTCGGCTTGGATTTGCGTAGGTTGAAGCAAATAGGAAATGTATTGGCTAGGAAGGAATTCCATTAGACAGAAGTAGTTCAATGAATAAAATTTCTCAAGAATTGTTTACCATGACCTGTGTAGAAGGTTATTTCTGTGTTCCCGGGTTCAGAATGTCATTAACCATGCTAGTTGGACCATAACTAGGACCCTTACAGGTGTTACCTCCCCGAGTCGGAGTAGACCTGGGAATATTAACGGCTAAGAGGTGCATCCAAACTCCAAAACCAGATGTCCACAACCGTATACAGTTTAAAGTCATACCCATCCATACATACAACCCATGTTTGTCATGACCAAACTTTGTTAATGTCACAGTGTAATTTAAAGAAATATGGGCCTGTGTAATGTTACGGCTTTCAACGAAATTTAGTTGAAGTTGTACAAAGTATGTTCCCTCTAAGATATATATGTGTCCCTTATCACTAAACAAATACATGTGCCCTAAGCAAAATATCCCATGCCAGAATTTAATAGTATAAATAGCACGTGAACCAGTGACGTTTATGTTTGTAGGCTATCATTTAAGAGACGTGATGTTTTAGATATTGAATTATAGTATATTTGTGAACATAATTAAAACATTTAATGTTTGAAAATATATTCCACAATTAACTTACAGAAGATAAAAATATTTTTCTTGAGTCTGATTAATTTTGTTAATGGGATAAAAGAAGAGACAGAACGTCTAGGCCTTGCTTAAAAAAATAATGATAATAACAAAAAGCAAAACTTAAACTATGTGGTTGAAAACAGTGCTGGGGATACCTAACATTGCGATTATTTATATTGTTTCAATTAACAATGTTTTTCTTCGGGTTATTTTCATATTAGTTTTATAATTAATAGCTATTTCAGAAAATATCATTAAATACTGGGATTAGGAACAAAGCCCAGAAAATTGTGTTAAATATATGGACGTATCAATCTTCATATATGTATGGGTATATGTATGTACATGCGTATATGTGTATATATATGTATATATATATATATATATATATGCGTGTGTGTGTGTGTGTGTTTGTATGTGTGTATGTTGATGTGCGCGTATGCATGTGGATGTGTGTATACATGCGCCCACACGTACATATTGTTGACGGGCAACCGTCCGCTTTTATATATAAGGAAATTTTAATTCTAATATTCACGCACTATTATTTATAGCCTTGTTTTCTTCGAGATCCATTGTTCTAAAATGTTATACATAATGTTTTAACGATGTATATATGTGATGTGCGATGGTACTGGGATTCGAACCCACGTCTACATTCATAGACCAGAATACTCAATGTTTTGGTTAAAATACGTACCACCTATGCACCTTGAGTCTGGCGCCTTAGACTACTCGGCCATCCTTAATAAATGAACTAGAAGACCACATTCAGTGACGGGCTCAATACATTTAAAATGTAGAGTTTAAGACTTATTACCTTGAATTTCTATCTTGCAGCTTAGCAACTCTTGTAGTAACTGAAACAAGTTAAATAAAAGAAAAGAAAATTACAGTAATTCCTCCACTATTGCTAGTGTTACGTTTCAAACACAGCCACGATAGGTGAAGATCTGCGAAGTAGAAACTCTACTGTACTGTATATTTGTTTTATTATTTTTATAATTTGTATATATTTATTTTATTATAAATGCAAAACAACACCACGGAGGAATCGACGTAAGCTTAAATAATAAGACGCGATAGGCGAACACACACACACACACACACACACACACACACACACACACACACACACACACACACACACACACACACACACACACACACACACACACACACACACACACACACACACGCAAACACACACACACACATATCAATACTTTTCATGTTCGGTAATAATCGTTTCAAATTTGGCACAAGGCCACCAGGTGGAAGATGTGTAAGTCGAAAATCTCGACTCAATTACTCAATTACTCAATTGCTACTTATTTTATCGACCCTGCAATCCCTTGGTGGCTCACGATATGTGCATCGCTAATCATGAGCAGAAGTAGTGGTGGAGCATCATAGCCATGTGTTGAGAGGAATTCTTTGGGGCTTGAATAATTCACCTTTGGAAACATGGGTGCTTTGCTCAACATCCTTAAACAAACCTTATTCAGGGACATTTTGAGCGGCATGGGCTATTCGATCTGAAGAAAAATCTACCTGAGCCCCACCTGCGCGGTCATGCGCTGTTTATCTTGTTATGAGGTCACCATGTCGCGCACATATGGTTGTGTTGCATGTGCCTGGTGTACCCTTATCAGACGGGTAGTCATGATGGCTATACTGGGCTTCGTATATTTTACCCCAGTGTTACTGCTCTCTCACCCAATAATAATAATAATAATAATAATAATAATAATAATAATAATAATAATAATATTAATAATAATAATAATAAACTATTGTACATTAATCTGAAGGGATACACCGTACACTTTTCAGAGCATAAATTCTTTATCAAGAATGAGATTTGCAGTGATTATAATTTTTACACCAGTCAAACTATCATCGGACTGCGATGCATTAAGTTAATCTTGGCTTTATATAATCTCTGTTGAGATATTTTTCCTGGGATTTGTGGGATTCAGTTGAATGGTAATTACGTTGTAGCGTGGGTCGTGACGGAGAAGAGGAGAAGTTTTTATTGACCATAAATTTAATCAGAAAAAATTTCTCCATCTTCCAACCAGAAATCATCTTAGAACCCCGAGAAAATATTTCAACAGAGATTTAACAAATCCAACATTAGCTTAATGCACCACAGTCCGATGATGGCTTAAGAAT
>NC_068992.1:19352063-19353370 GCF_001194135.2 Octopus bimaculoides
TATATATATATATATTTATATATATATGTATAAATCTACTACACATAATATGGCGATTAAGACTTTTAAAGTTAGACATATTCTGAAAAAGTTGCTTACACCTACACGACTACTCGCTAGAACACTTTGTGCATCATAATTAGAAAACACTTGTACATAATCACCATAACCATCACCACCACCACCACCACCACTATCATCATCGCATGCATATGCGCTTTCAGTTGTCGTCTATCAAATAATAATAATAATAATAATAATAATAATAATAATAATAATAATAATAATAAGAAGAAGAAGAAGAAGAAGAAGAAGAAGAAGAAGATAATGAAGAAGATGAAGAAGAAGAAGAAAGAAAATAACTAAATAAGAATAACAGCAACAAAAATAAATCTGTCAGCATTATCATCCTCTTCACCACCGCCATTGACATCATAGTCATTATCGTATTGTTAACCACCTTGGAGAAATATATTGGAAATAATAACACCTGCTCTTTTCTACCCGAGATGGAATATTGATTTTATGACATTTAAGCTTCTACTCGTAATAAAGAACACAGAGAGAACAACAACAGCAGCAGCAGCAGCAGCAACAACAACAACAATAACAACAAACACGGAAATAAACATTAGCAGAAACAAGAAAACGACATTAAATATTGTAGACAAAAGTTAATCAAAATTTGCAGAATATACTAAATATCTGCTTCTTTTGTCTGATGAATATGTTACTTGTCGGATTTTGCACAAATTTATTTACAATTTTTCATTTAAGTACATCCTATATTTTAAAATCAATGTATAATTCCTGTAACAAATGATTCTATCTGCTCTTGGGAAATCAGAGAATATTCGTAGAAATTCTATGTTTACGTGAATTTGTGTCTATATGGTAGAGTATATGAAGAGACGTAACATCAGTGTATGAGACATGAAATGAAAAACAGATCCGCAATCACACGTCTGAAAATACCATCAGATTTCTACAACTGAGAAAACAGAAAACTAAACTAAACATGATGATCGTCAGAAACCAAACTCCAATAACTGCACGGCAGAAAAGCTGATTGTTGTTGTTGTTGTTATTGTTGCTGTTATATATATTATCACCAAGAAACTCATTCTGCGACCAGATGGTTTTGCGTTTAAACCGTTCAAACCCCCACGCCATAGTTTGGTAGCTTGGGCCAATGTCATCTGTACACACACACAAACAGAATGAAAATGCACACACTAACACATACATTTAAACACATTCATGAACGCATAAACACACACACACACACACACACACACACACACACA
>NC_068992.1:19353701-19359985 GCF_001194135.2 Octopus bimaculoides
ATATATATATATATATATATAAATAAATATATATGTATGTATGCATATATGTATATATATAAACGTAGGCTCGAAACGTAAAAGACTTTCGCATTTTTCCCGATCGTCAAACTAATATACTTGATTGTTGTTCGTACACCTATCTTCGTCTTTACTTTTCTATAAAATTGAACTATATACATATTTAGTCTTCGGCCATACAAGGGAATCACCATGAACAATTTTAGTCGAATGAATCGATCCGAATACATATATTTTGAAAGACTGGTACTGATTGTATGGGTCAATTTGACCAAGCTGCTATGTTTGGAGGACGTAAACACACCGACAAAAGTTCTCAAAGAGTAGTGGGGGACAAACACAGACATAAATACACATACACACAAACACATACGTAGATACACATACACACGCATGCATATGCGCTTTCAGTTGTCGTCTATCAAATCCACTTCTATGACTTTACTCGGCTCGAGACTACAGTAGAAGGCCCTTGCCCCAGGTGCCATGCAGTAGGACTAAATCCGGAAAAAAATGTGCTTGGGAAGCAAACCACTTACTACAGAGCTAAGTTGGATGTGACAAGCTCGTTAAATACTTTGAAACACTGTAGGCCCAGAACTTCGTTGTTTTATTTGCATCTTATTTACAGTGCATTTGGGCCTTGCATTTCATCCTTTCGGGACCGATAAAATAAATATTACTTGAATAATAATAATGATAATAATAATAATAATAATAATAATAATAATAATAATAATAATAATAATAATAATAATTATTATTATTATTATTATTATTATTGTTATTATTATTATTATTATTATTATTATTATTATTATTATTATTATTATTATTATTATTATTATCATCATCTCACCCGTTGAACATCATGATACTGTTACTGTTGGAGTGCGACAGTAGAGATGATTAAATGGATTTCATTCTGCGTCTTTACTAAGTAAATGAAAAGCTTTCCAACTTAGCTTTGGTTTGTTTTCAATTTGTTTTGCTGATCGATTATTGAATAGAGAGACAATTTCGGTAGTTATGTTACTGAAACCTTCTACGTTTTCATACCCCCTGACTTAGGGAAATCCCATCCAGTTATTGACCAGAATATCAATATCACTTTCTTCTCAGTTCCATTGATTATTAAGCATGGCAGTTACTCATGTAGACATGTACATGTTGTGTACTATTTATTCATGGAATGACAATATCATTCTTCTAGTTATTTATATATTTCTATTTTATTCTTCAACATTCACGAGGTTTTCTTTGTGATGTCTGTATGTGCGTCCGTGTGTAGGTCTGTGTATGTGTGTGGTATGTGTGTGTGTGGATGTGTTTTATGGTGTGTGTGTGTGTGTGTGTGTGTGTGTGTGTGTGCGCGTGTGTGTGTGTGTGTGTGTGTGTGTGTATTTGGTGCGATACAATTCAGCTTCGAAGGCTCAGGTGTTTCAGTTGATTGTGAAAAAGTAAATGTGAACTAATATTTGTGATTGAAAATTTAATGTTTGCGAGTCTGTGGGGCTATACTGTGCGGATGTTCGCCTGGAAACCGTGTGAGCTGGAGATCGATCCTAGTGAATGTCAACTTGAGTAAGTATCTTCTATGGGCCCTAATTCAATTAATGCTTTGCAATAGATTTTTTTTAGAGAAAAAGCGTCCCCATAACTGTGCCTCGAATTTGGGCGTATTTTTTCCGTTGAAAAATATGTATTGTTTTCTAGGATGAGTCTGACTGTGTCTAGTATGAAGGTTGCAGCAAATCTATTAGGGATTCTTCTATGTTTCTCGACTCAAAAGTTTATGGCAGTAATTCCCAAATCATATGGAATGTTCGAATATACGTTTATTACGTCAAAACTAACTTACAATGAATTTCATTTTGTTGTTTTGGGCCGATGTAACAGGAAATCGATGTCATCCCGAATGAAACTGGGTAGTGGTTTTCGGATAATTTCAATGAAGCTGCTCAGGTAATGTGTAAGAGGATGTGTCAAGAACTCAACTGTCAGTTAAATGCATTTTGAAATCTGATGATCGATTCGAACGTATGCAAGCGCTAATTGAACTTCATGAACATTAACAAAATATTTATTTAATGTTAAAATACCATAATAAAAAAGAGGAAAATTAGACACTATTTTAATTTTATTCAACTGATACACACGCATACACACAAAGAGAAACACATACATATGTGTATATATACATACATACATACATACATATATATATATATATATATATATATATATATATATAGAGAGAGAGAGAGAGAGAGAGAGAGAGAGAGAGAAAGAAAGAAAAATAGATAGGTAGCTATGCATGCGCGTTTGTGTATGTGTGCGTGTCGTGTGCGTGTATGCGATGTATGCACGTATCTATATGTCGGTGGGGTGGAGTAATATTTATGTAGAAATAATATTACATGGTAATATTGTCCGCTTGTCATGTGTGCTTTGTTTGATTATGTAGTCATCTATTAGGACCAACATAACTTCCTTTTACAAGTAAATGAAGTACACTTAACTTCAAACTTTCACAATCTGTAGTAATTACTAACTAACAAATACAACTTGGTAATTTTCTATAGAATGTTGGCCTTCACAGTATTTGGCGACCTTTTATGGCAACTACTCATTTATAATATAGTTTTGCCTGCATAACCGAAGTTTAATATACAATAACCCAAATATGCAATAGTTAAAGTCCTGAAGCAGCACATCACAGCTCAATCTATAATTCCTTGACATCTATTCTCAGTGAAAGTTAGATATTAGAATAGAAGGAAACGGTCATTTACAATGCATCAACACAATATGACGATAATGTTATATATTGGTGCTGAGAGGGATAGAGAAGATAATCAATATCAGATGTGCTTAAAGCTTAAAAGACCAATCTTCATGCGATTTAGGCTGCATTAAGTATACGAATCACCTAGATTATCGGAATGACAATTGAGGATAGATATGATGCAAGTTCTCATTAATGAAATAGGTTCAAATTAAGCCATGTGGGACCTGATCATGTTATAGGTTGAAAGAACGCTGGATTTGAAAGAAGCAGTTGGAAATGAGTTATGTGTTATCTGTTTAGCTATGAGAACAGTTAATTGTTATTAACAGACGATCTTTGTTTAAAGCGAGAACAATAAATTGGTCGAGTTTGGATACGGAGCTAAGAGGCGCTACAATTATCATTGAGAAAGCTCATTAGTGAAGCATAACGTTGGTTGGGAAAATATCACGTTTTGGTCGGTTTGTCAGATGTATTAATGCGTTGGGGAAATAGATGAATGATACGTATCACTATTTCCGTTTTCCTTATAAATCGGGGTCTTAAAGCTATAAATGCATTTGTCATTATGTAGTGACTCCCCCGTCCTCACGCTCACCCTTCACTAAATACGCTTTCTCTGGAGAGGGGCATCAACAATTTGTTCCAATATATATGTGTGTATGTGCGCGTCTATAAATATATTCAAACACGCACTGACGCAGACACACCACAGATATAAGTGTATATATAATGCATAAAGGCACTTCCACATCTGAGTGGCGAAAGGTTCACTTCTCAGGCACGTTGTTTCAAGTTTAGTCCCATGCACCATGCATTGGGTGTGTTTTATCTTACCCTTGTGTAACTTTTACTTTTTCACTCATTAAATCACGGCCATGATGTGGTACCATATTGAAGAAGTTTTAGTCCAATGGGTCGTCCCCAGTGATATTTTCATTTTAAGCCTGCTACTTGTTCCATTGGTTAGTTTTGCTGAAACGCTAAGTTACGAGGACGTACACACACTAAAACTGATTGTCAAGTAGTTGTGGGGGGTCAAACAGAAACAGAAAGACTAATAAACACAAACATATATTTATGCGCACACGCACACACACGACAGGCCTCTTTCATTTTCCATATACCAAATCCACTCAAAAGGCCATTGTAGAAGACACTTGCCCAATTGCCCAAGGTGCCACATCTGCGCCTGTGCATATATAACGTATAAAGGTACTGCTATTCTTGAAAGGTAAAATGTTCACTACTTAGACATCCTGTTTCGAATTCCGCCCCATGCACCTCGCATTGGCTGTGGTCTACTATAATCGCAGTCTCATCGATACATTGTTACCGAAATGTGGAAAATTGTTGTTTGTGTGTGCGTACCTTTGTCTATGTGACTGTACCCCTGGTGTTTGAAAACCAGGGTAATTTTTTAAGCCCTTATAACATAATGGTTCACGTAAAACAAAGTGGTAGAATGAGTTCCAGGTTTTAAAATGTACTGATGCCAATTTTCCCCATAAAAATCTTCGAGGTGGTTCCCCAGAAAGGCAGTAGTTCAATGAAGGAAACAAATAAATTAATAAAATTATTAAGGAACATATAAACGTATGTGAGTTGCTATGTTTGAATAATGTGCTTGTTCTTTTAGGTCTATGTTAGTAATTTCTATAATGTGGCAGTCTTTTTTTCTGTTACTTAAATAAGGATGCAGTTACTTAGATAGGGATGGAGACTGTAGAGGCACGACAAACGGGCCATGTTGAAGGACGGTGTCACCTGATTGAGGAAAAACAGAAGAGAGAACAGAATGTGAGTCGTACACTTGACATTTTACCTGGAATGGTTAGAAGACAGTTTTATGCAGGTGCGTGTCAATAAAGTGTTATCGTCTGGAAACGGCGACGCTCACCCATATGTAAACGTTTCCAAACGTTATGGTAAGGCATCTAACTTATTTCCAGTATAAAGCAGCTCGGTGGTGTCAAAATCCTATTTAAAAGTGAGGCACTGTCACCAACTGTTAGTCACCTCACAGTGTGTAGAGTTCACTCTTCTCTAAATAAATCTAGGAAAAAAGCAGAGAAATTTAGAGAGGATCGGAATCGGAAACATGTGATGATGTTTGTAATATCACAGTGACTTTGAGCTTGTTGTTTTATTTATTTTACCCTAATGCCAGTTCCTTCATTTGATCTGCACACTACGTGCTTTGCGAGTTAAACATTTTTGAATGGTGTAGTTATTTTCAGTGTTCGCAGAAAGTGTGGTTGTTTCATATTATTGTGTGGTCATTGTAAATAGTATTTTGGTGAGTACAAGTGTGATGATTGTAGATCATCAATAATCACCATTAATCCCATGACGATAGTGACAGCGAATGTTGTCTTAGATGCTGTGACGGACGGTATAGTATCTAGTAATGATTGTGAAGTCTCTGCAATGTAAAGTTTATATGAATAGATGATGTGGAACGTGCATTTTGTGCAGATGGGGTAAGCACACGCGATATGATATGCAATTGAATGTAACTTGCATAGAATTTGGATTTCTGCTTTGCAGGCCTTTTTATATTGTATTTAAAGCTGTGAGCTATGACACGATTTCTATGATTGTGTAAATGCAAGCATTTTTATCATATTTACTGCCATGAAATTGATAGCGTTTTAAACTTTATTTCCTGACATGCTGCTTATATGTATTCCAAGATACAATGGGAGATTTGTATATTGTTTTCTTCTTTATTTATTCCGCGAGATATTTCGGTTTTTGCTCAGGTAAACATAAAGGTGACGTTTATCAGATTAGATAGATCCGCGTTCTAGTCTTTGATCATTATATCTGGATGATTAGTTTCGATCTTCTTGTCCGTCTGGAGAGCCATAGCTCAGATTATCCTTACCATTTTGCAGTTTTTAAAGGTCAATATATGTTTACACAACTCCTGAATTTTCACGTTGAAACGTCGGAATGTTTCCTTATAGAAACAGCTGCCAGTTCGATCGCATGTACGTGTTAACTGTGATAATACAAAATGTGGGAAGTAGACATTAAGTGGTTAATTGTTTATTTGAGCTAATTATATAGCCTGCAATTGATATTATATTCTCATCCCATGATACTGTCTTCGTAGCTTTTCAAGCTGAACATTGGTACTGTGAGGCTAATACTAGACATTCTATTTCAGTTTTTAATCTAAAACATTTGAGAAATTGTTGTTTACACACGTTTGAGAAATTGGTGTTTAAGCACACATACGCTCACACATTCACTCACAAACATACATACTCTCTCCATTTCTTTCTTCTTATCACACTCTCCCTCTCTCACTTGGTTTCAATGGAAGTTATTAGCTATAAAGTGTTTTTCTCTTCATTTTATTTCTTTACTATATCCGAACATTTGACTTAAAATTTTATGTTTTGTTTTTATAACCGTTGCTATTGTCCCCTTTACTAATTATTTAAGCTTGTGTGGTTAACTA
>NC_068992.1:19360044-19369064 GCF_001194135.2 Octopus bimaculoides
TATATATATATATATATATATATGCATGTATGTGAGAGCGCGCGCGCGCGCGTGTGTGTTTGCGAGCGAATGGAGAAACGTGCCTTTTTATGTTTTTGCCATGCTTCCCAATAATCTAATGAGTCTCACTTTATATGTTTCGAAGCATCTCGTCCCACAATACATAATTTACAATAGCTCTCAATCTATATCAAGAAGTGTCCCCATCAGTGTTCGGTGGGTTAACCTTACTTATAACGGGCTGACAATATCGAACGGTTCACATGCTGCAAAAAGCGTATTGGCATTTCTTTCGAGTTTACATTATCGATATCAGATTCCAAAGAGCTTAACTTTGACTTGCATTATCTGAAGTCGATAAAATAATTAGCAGTTGACCACTGGTGCCCATTTAAACGGCTACTCCTCTTCCATAAAATTATAGGTCTTGTGTGATACAAGAAAGCATTATCGTAAAACTGCGATTTGTAACTTGGCTCCGAGTGTATCTCTGACTATTAATTTCTCTTATTCACAATCGTTTCTAACACTGGATCTACTCCGATTGTAAAATTCTTGGTGAATATATACAGACTACTTCTCTGCATTTCTCTGTTTTAGCAGTTTCATTTGTATGAAAGGTCGTACTTCTATTGTAAAATATTATTTTGATCTAATTTAAAATGATCAGCTTTAATCAATTTACACATATTCCATGAACGTTTATCTCGTTTTGCTACCACATTCTCAATTTCATATCATCGCTGAATTCAGTAACAGGTTTCTCTCTCTCTCTCTCTCTCTCTCTCTCTCTCACACTATCCGCTTCCTCTTCTCTCTCTCTCTCTCTTTTAGTAATATCCACATTTAGTGGACGCAGCTCCGTCACCCCGAACATCTGATTAGATGCTGAAGAAAGGATCTCAGATGTGACTCTTGAAGCCGACTCAACGGTAGGAAGCCCACGAGCGAACCAGACACAAGATGGTTGGAAAATATTCACGCTTGGTAATCCAGCGGGAAACTGTAATAACGGTTAGTTCTGATAGGATCATGTGCATGAGGTGCCTAATGACTCTACTCTCATGACCCTTTCAGGGACAGGAGACGGGGAAGGTAGATGGGTGTAATATCAACAGCTGAACTTTGACCATTACCTGCCATTTTAAGTGATCCACGTAAAGAGCGAGGTAATAAATGTCTATAGTACATAAAAGCCTTGTTTCTTATATGCTTAAATCAACGAAAGAGAAACGCAGATGGAGGGGATCAATAATCATTCCAGTCACGAATAGTCTTTTTTAGAATTTCGAACGACAACATTCTTTAGTCTGTCTTTCTCACATTTAAAACAGTATTTGTTTACAACGAGAAAATACAGTTTGGTAAAGGGTTTCAAAATGCCTCATGCATATTTGAACTGGTGCCAGTTTTGTATTTATTCACATTGCTGCTTCACGGTAACATACCGTGTATCTCTAAAATGAATCCCCGAAAATTTAAAGCAAATGGAGAATCGTTTATATATATAATAAAAAGCCCTCGTCGAATTCGAAAGTATATCGACATTCACTCATCTTGTTCTATTTATTCTATTTATCAAAGAAAGCAACTATTTCTGGCGAATGTTCCAGCCTAAACCGTTTTAATTTATTCTCATATTCATGGCAGAACAAAAATTATTCAAATTTTGAACTATATGTAACCGCTAATTACCGAAGCAAACCATTACTAGTTTCCTCGGAACCTATTTTTTAGTGCAAGGATACTTAGCATAGCATTGTGTCATTGTGGCCACTGGTTCATCGACTCTGTTGTTATAGATGTTGTTGCTGTTGTTCCTACTGCCACTGGTGTTTTTGTTGTTGTTGTTGTTGTTCCTACAGTTGTTGTGGTTGCTGATTTTGCTGTTGCTGTTTTTGCAGTTGTTGTTGTTTTCCAAACCTCAGTTATCACTGATCTAAGATGAAACAGTCCTTTGATCAAAGGAATTCTAGCCCTGAACATCCTGTGATTTCATATATCAAGGACGGCATTATACAAATATATGCTTCCTGCAGCTTTAGTTAAGGGAATGACATTTCAAGGGGATTTGGTTTCAGGGCCTAAGTAGGTCAAGGGACCACAGAAATGGAAAAGCTACACACTCAATTTGATTTACTAGAAATGAGATATATATTCGATATAAAACTGACAGAATTTCGATTCACTTTACGTTCGTAATGCAATTTCAAAAGCGCTAAATTGTGTGGCAATTTGATATCTTAGAAAGACAAGGGCGAGAATAAAAAAAAAATAACATGGATAACTTGACAATCATAGATTTACCAAAATATGATATACAGTAGTAAGGCCATTTTGGCTCAGATTCACACACAACACACAGAGGCACGTACACACACAACACACATACACACACACCACACATACACACACATACACATACACACACGCATACGCACACGCACGCACACACACACAGACACACGCACACACACACACACGCACGCACACACACGCACGCACACAAAACGTATACTGGTATTAAACGTAACATTGTATCGTCAACATCAGCTCATAGCCGCTGTCATTATTAATGCTATTGTTATTGCTGCTGTTGTTTTTGCGCATTTACGTGCATATGTGTGTATATGTGCGTGCGTGTATATATATGTATGTATGTATGTATGTATGTATGTATGTATGGACCAGCGGATGTTAACATCAAGCTGATGGTCAGTGAAAAGGGAATAGCTACGTTCAGTTACGGACTGTAGATTTCTATCCAGTTTACAAGTCTAGGTTTATACCTGTAATTATTGGGTCCCTGGGATATGTATCACACTGCCTAAATACCAATTGTGAAAAATTAGGCTTCTCAAAACCAGAAAGGAAAAAGCTAATTCGAAGACTACAGATTCAATCATCCACCACAGGAACTTAAAAAGCTGTAAAACTTTGCTACAGAATGTGTATCGTATTTGACTTTAATTTGATATTTTAAAAAGTTTGCGTTGTGCTTACTTACAGAATATTGCAACGTTTCAAAAGTCTGTGAGGAACACATTGATCCAATTTGCTGACTTTTATGATGGCACGCATTTGTCGATGAATAGTTGAATGACCAAATCCAAGCTTCTCTGCTAGTTCCTCAACAGTTACGATGGGATTTTGTTCCACCAGGTTTTCCAGGGTATCCTCATTGAGTTCTACAGATCTTACAGGACGAGACTCGTCTTCTAGGCTGTAGTTTCCGGATCGGAAACTGGCTTACTCTTATTATCCGATCCCCATATATTGCATTAATATTCCTCGCACATTCTGTTGCGCTGTTGCCTTTATTGAACTCATAAAGCAAAATATGCTGAATATGCTCCTTTGTTACTTCCATTATAGCTTTGAAAAAAATAACTGTTAAAATCGAACTACACTCTTGAAAATTTGCACTAAGAATAAGGACAAGGTAAAATTACTGCCTGTATTTATAGAAAGTTGATGTAGGTAGTTTATCCTGTCCCTCTACGACTTTTACTTCATGCATCTATAAACAAAACTCATTATTTATGGGATAACCCAATATATATATATACACATATATATTCATATATATCCATATATATATATATATTTACAACATGATACATATTTGTGTGTGTATGTGTGTGTGTGTGCATGTGTGTGTGTGTCTTTGTGTGAACTGTAAATATATCATTCGGTGATAACGTGTATATATATATGAATAAGAATAAGAATGAGAGAATAAGATTATAATGGATTACGTAGTTATGTGCTGTTTAGAAGCATGTTTAATTAAGTCGTCTGGCAAACCGTGATTGCCGGAAATAAGAAACGCTTTCTGTGCAAGTTCGCCACACTTTCTTAATCCAATTAAAAATATTTAAGACTAATCAAGTAAATAGAATTTCACGTAAAAGTCTGCTTTGTATTGAATAGATTTGCTGAAAATCAATTTGCATTTAGAGCAGAAAATATAAAATATTTGAAATAAAATAACTAATGAATCAAATCATACGGCAAATCGACAATTTAAGACAGATTCTATTTATATCTATTGTTTTCCTATTCTTCTTTTTTTCTTTCTTTGAAAATACGGCAACGTCAGTGCGCATTAATTAAAATATCTTTTTCTTCATATTTTTCCTAATACTAGTAGTAGTAGTAGTAGTAGTAGTAGTAGTAGTAGTAGTAGTAGTAGTAGTAGTAGCAGTAGTAGTAATAACAATAACGATGATGATGATGATGGTGGTAATACTATCAATAATAATAATAATAATAATAATAATAATAATAGCAATGATTATAACGATGAAATAATAATAAAAATACTTTCTATTTTAAAACCATAGCAATCCAATTAGTTATACACACACACATACATGTATGGATGCATATACATACATATGTAAATTATACATGCATATATATATATATATATATATATATATATATATATATATATATATATATATACATATGCGTACGTGTGTGTATGTCTGTAACTGTGTCTGCATGTCTCTGTGTGTATATTATGTGTCTAAAGTGGGTAAACATAAATGAAAATAAGATTTTTAAAGCCTTTATTATAAGAATATATTTTAAATATTTTTTTCTGCTTTTTTTCTTTTGTTACGTGCGTCGGAACTTGAAAAATTATTATCGCTGAAACAATATTTAGAAACATAAATGGGATTAAATTGTCCCAGAAAAGAATCAAGAGAAGGTCGCAGACTAGATTGTCAGACATTAATCTTCTGTTGGAGTATAACTTCTAAATAACTAATCCGAACATGAAATAAACTGTCATTAATATGACGTTATGTAAACAGAAATATAAATAGTTTCAGGTAATTTGAAACTACATATATTTATATGACTATGGACAATCTATTATCATCATGAAATGTTAATTTTGGTTTCAAATTTTAGCACAATGACAGCAAGTTCGGCGGGAGGTCTAAGTCTATTAGACCGACTCCAGTATTTAAATGTTACTTAGTTATCGATTCCGAGGGCTGAAAGACAAAGTAGACGTTGGCGAATTTGAACTCGGTACGTAAACACGGCCCTTGATAAGTTCCAGCCTTGATAAAGAGGGATGAAACAACATCTAAAAAATATAATATAGACGGTAGAGTATTTTTTCCAAACATACGTTTTTTTTTGGCGAAACACAGATCCCGGAATTTTATACGCCTAGATATTAACCAAGTCTTCATCGAAGCTGTTTAGTTCAGAGCATTCAGCCTTCAGGCGAAATTTTCCAGAATATTTATTTCCAAGGAAGATTTGGCCTGGCAACTATAAGATGACAGTGTGATATCCGCAATATGAGCTAAAAAATATGTTTATCAATAGATAGCAGCTACATCAAAATTACAATCTAGTATGTAAGGTTGAATTTTACTATGCGCTAGGTTACCGATGTTATTTACGAACCACAGAGAAGATCGTGGAAAGTGTGACTGGATTATAAATATTTCAATCTATGTTAGCACTTTCTAAGAGCGACGACAAGTACTTTGTTTTGTTGTATTTAGATAAGAGCCATCATGGTCAGAGTTCAAAATTTGCCATGGAGAACTTGTTTTAAGAAAATATTATTGTGTTGTATATGAAAATAAAGCCTACCAATCGAGTACTTGGACACTTTTAATAGACAATGTATCAAGCTTCTCTGTGTTTGAGAACATATGACTAATTATTAATATACAATACAAATCAGTCATATCTTCCTCGAAGTTGTATATAGATTTGAAATACTTATCAAAAGATACAGTCGTTCAATCGGAAATCAATAGCTTTCTCTGAGTTCTTGACAATGAATATTTCAAGAGGCTAAGTGAGTATAAAAAGAAACCGCGATAGTCTTATCTGTTAAAATAGTATAAGATGGTTCTCAACATTCTATATACCTGAACGGTTCTCAAAATTCTATATACCTGAACGGTTCTCAAAATTCTATATACCTGAACGGTTCTCAAAATGCTATATACCTGAACGGTTCTCAAAATTATTTACCTGAAATTTCATGGATTGGAAATATTGAAATGTTTATATTTCATGCATTTTGAATGTGCTATAATATTTTCAATGGGTTAAAATAACTACCATTTGATACAAAGCGTTGTTGACCGGAAGTTTCTTACTACAGCGTTTAACATTGCTGGAAATTTATTATAATGTGAATGAGACATTTTAGATTTGTTATTTGATAAATTGTTCTATATATATGTGAAACGTCTTCGTATGATTTATCAGTTTTTCTCTTTTTTTAATTTGAATTAGCAAAGTGACGAAAGAACTTTCTGATGGATTTTCCAGTTTCTATAAGCGAAACATTTCAGCTTACTGAGAACAAGTGGCATTTTCAATTCCCAGATACTGAAATGCTTAGGAGAGATCGCAAAAGATAAATGGCCGAGAGAAATCTTCTTGGGATTACAACCAATCAATTTTCGATTTTCTTTTAACTATTATTGATATAATAGGAACGTTCTAGATTCGAATTCTCTCTCCAAACGAATCTCGCTAATGACTGTTTCATTTTGCTTATGTCAATGATTATATAAAACGACAGAAGGTTAATCATAATTCTAACAGCTTACACGTCTTCCGATTCAGCTCTAGTTGAAGATCAGAAGTTCAATGTACTTTGCCACACGAGGTAGGAGACAGAGAAGCATGCCATTTAAATTATATTCATAAGCCTATGCTGATTTTTTTTTTTTTTACCTTGACGAAACTCGAATATACCGTATTTGAGGTAAGTAAATAAATCGAAAAAGCTTCAGTGCTTCAGTTTGGTAGTAAAGTAAAAAAAAAAACTCGTGCTTTGGAAGTTTCGAGAGTTTGTTTTCATTAACGACATTTTCACACAATTCAGAGAGGAAAGTAAACGGCATTATCTTAGGAAGCTTCATGGTGTTGTGCCACCAGAATCCATAATGCGCCAGACAAAGTGTCTAATGATATCTTTTCTGGCTCTTTACTTTCTGAGTTCAAATACTGCTGAGGTCAACTTTGCTTTTCATCCTTTAAATGTCCTTAAAATAATTACAAGTTAATCAGTGGAGTAATCGATTTACTTCCTTACCTTAAAATTTCTGGCCAAAATTTGAACGAATTACGAAGGGGTGCTGAAAATTTCCTGGCTTTGAATAAAAGAAAATACAGGAGGGTCAGTTAATTATCATTTTATTCAACATATTTCGCACTCAGATTCACCCGCTTACTGCAGCAGTCTTCCAGTTTTCCTAAGCTCTGTAAAACAGTTCTATATTTAAGAGATGAGGAATTATGTACATTATTTACATTCGACGGATATTTGTCCTCATCTTGTTTGTTGTTATCACAACGTTTCGGCTGATACACCCTCCGGCCTTCTACAGGTGTTTTGGGGAAATTTCGAACCTGGGTTCTCATTCCTAAGGTATTCTTCGATGGTATTATGATTATTATTATTATTATTAATATTATTATTATTATTATTATTATTATTATTATTATTATTATTATTATTATTATTATTATCATAATAACAACTTCGAAGAATACCTTAAAAAGGAGAACCCAGGTTCGAAATTTCCACAAGACACCTGAAGAAGATGAGGACAAATATCCGTCGAATGTAAATAATGTAAATAATGTAAATAATGTGCTCTCTAAAACAACTCTTAATTTTGGGAGTCCAACCAGGCCTTTCGCGACACCCTGAAAGCCAGGAAGTTTTCAGCGTGCTCTCTTATATTAGGAAACGTTCAACAAACAACATTTCCAATCAGACTAAAACTAATTTATTCAATTTACTTTATTAACATAAAAGAAAACGGCAATAAATTTCTCAACATTCATTACGTCTGCGTCTATGAATATTGAAAGTTCAATGTTGTCAAAATAGAGTGGTTTCTTTACTTTAGAGACAAAACAGAAAATTTAATG
Source organism: Octopus bimaculoides (assembly GCF_001194135.2). NCBI lineage: Eukaryota > Metazoa > Mollusca > Cephalopoda > Octopoda > Octopodidae > Octopus > Octopus bimaculoides. The sequence continues at coordinate 19,367,983 of NC_068992.1, forward strand.
TGGAAGTCTGCTTTCCGAGGCAATATCACTATACGTTATGTAAATTATGTGATATTGCATTTAAATGCGTGAGAATCTAAGTGGTGAAATGGTTCACTTGCTTGAACATCAGGTCGGATCGCTTCTAATATTTATATTTCAAACCCTGTGAAGATCAACTATGCTCTACAACTTTTCTTCTTGTGAAATGAAATAACAGTCTACGATGCTGTACTTACAGAATAGTGAGAGCGATGGACGATATACCTTGACAATTTTGTTGTATTTTGAGTATCAGACTTAATACTTCATCCCGTTTAACACATCCATCTTACCCTTTAGCGTTGTCCATTCAATGAAAGCATGAGTTATATATGTTCTGAAATTATTTTACTACTATCAGGTTCAATGAAACGTAGTCTCTGATTATTATAACGACTTTTTATTAGAAAAATATTTAATCGTTTCCAATTAAGCAGTAGCTTATGCGAAATTAATAATGAATAACCTGGCTGCAGTTGAGTACTACACAGTACAGTGACATCAGTGGGATGAAAAGCTTCATTTGAGAAATTTACTAATAAGGCATCCATCAATTCAAGTATTAAGTACATGACTGAGAATCACTAGTTTACAAATTGTAATTGAATGACATGACTTATGTTGTTTCGTACCATGAATAATTCACACCTGTTTGAAACCATTTATTTTACTCTGAATAAATTTTTCTGTCGCAAAAAATTACGTTTGAAGATTTAAATTTAAATTATTTACATTCGACGGATATTTTTCCTCAACTTGTTTGTTGCTAAGACAACGTTTCGGCTGATATACCCTCCAGCCTTCATCAGGTGTATTGGGTAAACTTCGAACATTAATGTTGTTGTTCAGGTCACTGCTTGGAGTCGAACTCGGAATCTTAGGGTTAGTAGCCCGCGCTCTTAACCACTATGCCATATGCCCTTTTACCCGCACCCACTTATTACACTTGGTATAACACTAGTGTAACAATAATTGGGTACCCTCCCAGCAGTATATTGGATAGATAATATCCCCTAGTGGGTTGAATCCTCAACCCCTAACTCTCTTGCATTATATATATA
>NC_068992.1:19369148-19371733 GCF_001194135.2 Octopus bimaculoides
ATAAAGAATAATGAACCATAAAATACATTTTTATTTCTCAAAATGAAACAAAACTAACAGGAAGATGGTTTTTTTTTGTATGTTTCCACTTAATCTATATTTGAAAAGTTTTCACCCACTTCTTTTAATGGCAAAACCTTTCATCGGAACCTAATTAGGACACAATGAATACTTCGAAATTATATTTCTGATTATATAAACCACTTTGAATCTTACTTTGGGAAGTTTCAAGTTGTTATTTTTGTGCCGTAAAACACTTACCATTTCTATGGTGAGCTGTGAATTGGGACCCGACACTGTAACATATTTTTGTCTTTGTTTTTAACAAGCTATTGCCTTTCTTGAAGCTGTGATGTGATCTCTGAGTACCTCTAGTGAAGGAGACCAATACGTTTAATATTGCTAGATATATTTATGTTATTGAGTGAGAGATCACCGCAAGCTATCAAAGTGACGTTGGGATACAAATACACTAATCTTCCTTTATGATTAATCCAGCTTTGAAGAGTACATCAAATAACTTCGAACTCAATACCCAGAAAGTGTTATGAAAAACCATAATATTTCTAGGTAGTTATTTCTTCCAGTATTCTGGTAAATGGTAAGTGAGCATTTCAATTACAAGTTACAGAATCAAAATTATATAAAACTTACTAACAAATGTCTCGCAAACTGAAATCTAAATGAGATTTGTTTCAAAATATACGAATGAAAAAGAGTGAGAGAGAAAGCGAGAGAGAGAGAGAGAGAGAGAGAGACAGAGAGAGAGAGAGAGAGAGAGAGAGAGAGAGAGAGAGAGAGAGAGAGAGAGAGAGAGAGAGAGAGAGAGAGAGAGAGAGAAAATGAATAAGGTGAATAGGAAATATTTACCTTATCTTGTTTATCAGCTTAAATACAGGATAGATAATGAAAATATACTTGGATTAAATTTGATTAAATATCATAATAATATGAACCAGTATACTTAGTATTTCCAATGAGAAATAAATAGACATTTTATCGCAGCAATTACTGAACACAAATAAACCTTCAAAGCCATAAAATAATATAGTATAATTGAGGTTGTCGCTTAGGGAAAAGGCTAGCAAGAGTTCAGATTACTAGGTGAGTGAAAGACTAGAAGAATATAATAAATATATACTAACATATAAAATAAAAAAGTAGACGATCACAATTGTAAGGGTGAGTAGAGCAAATATTGTAGGGGTATATCTATAATGAAAACGCTTCATTGAAATTTTGGACCGAGAGAGTAAGAGAGTGAAAGAAACATAGAATGAGACCGTTATATGTATATATATATGTGTGTGTGTGTGTGTGTGTGTGTGTGTGTGTGTGTGTGTGTGTGTGTGTGTGTGTGTGTGTGTGTGTGTGTGTGTGTGTGTGTGTGTGTGTGTTTGTATGTGTGTGTGTGTTTGTGTGTGCATGTGTATGTGTGGGGGGATGGAGTGAGTGTGGGGAAACAGAATTATAGACATACTGGCCTTCCATGCAAAATGTTATACTGCTTCACTTTAATAGCGGATGTCATATTAACGTTTTCTGGTCATAAAGTCACAGATTTGATTCAGAAGCTATACGAGATAAATTCATAATATTCAGTATTTCCTAACCATAACAAATGTTACAAGTATGCTTCAGTGTCAAAGACAATGTCAAAGACATGGACAATGAGCGAGAAAAAGAGAGATAGAAAGAGAGAAAGAGAGAGAAAGAAGGAGGAGTGAGAGAAAGCAAGACAGAGAGACAGCCAGAGAAAGACAGAGGTAGAGACAGACAAAGCGGGAGATGGAGAGAGAGATAGAGGGAGTGAGTGTTAGGGGTAATTTTATCAGATAAAAACAATAGTTGTATAAGTGTGTATTGGAAAAAGAAATGTTACCACTGCGCATCTATGTTATTGGAAAAGCTATAGATGTGTGGCTGTCATGATTATGGTTATTCGCTATTGCCAATAATGACATAATGCTTTATAACTATACAGAGTATATCAGTGATATGTTTCCTCCTTTTTGGCCTTTTGCTACCATAGGAAATGTAATAAAATTTGTTTCACTGTAATAGTGAAGATCATGCCAATGACTCGATTACGCTGACTTATTTCTATAAAATAAAAAATGCGGTTTGTTTGTCAGCCATAGATAGAGACAGAAAAATTGATCCGTCTTAGATATGAGATTTCGGTGCTGATTTCTTCTACTTGGATTAATACAGATCTTTATCTTTCATCTTATGCATGTTGTACACATGAGACTTACGGTCATGCTGGAGCAGCACTTTGAAGGGATTTAGTCAAACAAATCGATCGCAATATTTGTTCCGTAACCCTTGCATTTGTTGCCGAACCAGAAAGGTATGGGAACGCTAGCGAAACGCGGGGTGGGGGGATGGACAAACATCAATATTCCATGGAACAGGCTTGATAGTTATTGAAAGATTTCACACTTAACGTGAAACCAATGGTAGCCTTAACTCATAAATAATGAATTTTTATCCACCCGTATAGACACCCACACATAAAAACACACGCAACATATACAAACATACATACATAAATACATACATACGTATATATATATATATAT
>NC_068992.1:19372005-19373639 GCF_001194135.2 Octopus bimaculoides
GCGGCTGTAGCTGAATACAATTGTCGAAGATACAATGAAAAATATCTGAACGTCCAGTCACGTGGCTGCAAGGTAAACGTTTTAAGGACACACCCACCCACACACACACACACACACACACACACACACACACACACGAACACACATATGCACTTGTGTAAATACGGATATATTGTTTGAAGCGGTGCAAAGTTATATATTCATGATTAAGGGACGAAAGCCCTAAATAGATTTTCACCAAGTCCTGACTGCTGTCATTTCTTTGTCCACCCAAATACGACGGGTGTTCGTTAAAGAGTTCACCTGATACACTTCCCAATAACTTCGATAAACGAAACTTAGCATAATCATTAGTCCTTCTCTACATAACCATCAGCAATGGTGACCCACTTCTCACATCGCTTTCTGCAGCTGTGAAGATCTCGTCTGTAGGAGTCGGTAGGTTGCGTCTGAGGCCAAAATTTTACCTCGGATATATGTTCATCATCGTCCGAAAAGTGCTTCCCGTCAAAAAAAAACAAAAAAACTTCAAGGTGGGGTGAGAATGATGTGAAAGTCAGATAGAGCAATTGTACATGATAAAATAAAAATATACAAATACACATATTTTTTCAATCTATAAATAAATAAATATATTAAATATGTATATATGTATAAATTAATTGATTTTAAAAACGTTAAAATGTACGTGCGTAGTAAAACATATTAGAGAAAGTCTGAAGTAGTAATGGAAGCGAACTAAAAGATACAGTGAGGAGCGAAGTAAAAATTCAGGACAGTTAAAATAAGTTACAGTAGGGTACCAACGGCCGTTTCTGGGAGTTCACTGCCGAAAAATAAAGTACCTGTTATTTGGCAATTCCTCCTTCTTCAGGGTAACTCGTTTTCCATGACGAAAACCAGTTCTTATGTGCGCATGCGCTTGTGTCCCTTTTTGCGTGTGTGCGTGTTCGTGTGGGCGTATATGTGTATGTGTGTATGGCAGATGTTCGCTGCAGTGTGGTTTTGCCCACTGTGCTGCTGCTGTCCTAAGACCCGAAAATATGGTACAGTTCCTGTATTCCTCTGTGTATGTGCTTTCGTCCACGGTGTTGCCATCGTGATAGTTGTTGTTATTGCCATCGTTTTTACCGTCGCTTTTGCTGTCGTTGTTAATCGTGTTGTTGACATTGTTGCAGTCGTCCTTGAATTTTTTTTCGTTTGTTTTTGTATGCGTATATGGGTTCATTTCGCATGTTGCATGTATCCGTACTCTTTATATAGATTTACTTATTTATTTTATCTATTTTTGCATCTTATATTTATCACAGGTTTGTGACGAATATATAAATATTATATATACATATATCTTTTCACATCTATCTCTATTTCTCATCAGTATCAGAGGTAAATGTATATATATGTATATTGTTTGTGTATTACCCTGAGTGTTTCTGTCTATTATTTATGAGTTTGTTTTCCTCTCTCTTCTCATCTATTATGTCTTTAGTTGAGAAGAGAGACGAAAAGAAAAAAAATCGTAAATAATACACAGAGAGATACAGGGTAATGAACACAAATATTTATGAAAGATACAGAGAGGTATATATTGATATATACTTATTGATATATATATATATATATATATATATATA
>NC_068992.1:19374054-19375849 GCF_001194135.2 Octopus bimaculoides
ATATATATATATATATATATATATATATATATATATATACATGTATATATATACACACACACACAAACCCACAGACACATATATATATATATGTATGTATGTTCGTGTGTATGTGTGTGTGAGTGTGTGTATGTTCGTATGTCTGTGTTTGTCCCCAACATCACTTGACAAGCGATGCTAGTGCGTTTACCTCACCGTAATTTAGCGGTTCAGCAAAATAGAACGACATAATGCATACTAGGTGTATGAAGAAGACCTGGGGTCGATTCGCTCCACTAAAGGCGATGCTTCATCATGGCCCCAGTCATGCATAAACACACAAGCACACACATACACATGCATATATATATATATATATATATATATATATATATATATATATATATGTAGGGTGTACATTAATACGGAGGTATATTCGCTTATTTATATTCATGCTTACATCTGGGAACTCTTACAATTATTATGAGTTACGTTCTTGCCATTCAAATGAAAATATATTCTAGTTATGCGCACAGTCTACAAATGTACTAAGAAACATAATAATCTTACGAATTGATATTGACCATGATGTGTTATTCAGGTTTGAACGCTATTCAAAACTAAGCACAGTGAATTCTCTCTCTCTATATATAGAGGAAATTAGAATGTGTGAATAGTTTTCATAAGAAGCATTAATATGAGACATACTGAAAGATCACCATGCAAAACCTATATTTCAAACATTTTCTTAACCCTGTCATTATCGTCCATCTCGTCTCTCTATTTGCTAGTCTAAGTTGACGGTATTTAATTTACAGTAGGTTTAATGTTGAAGAAAGTCTTGCGTCCTTTCACGTTTTCTTGGATCGTAATAGACCGAACTATTACTTAAATCAAGCTACATTGAATGTATGAGAATTTGATCTTAGAGCAGGCCCTACAGTTTTTTTCTTTCAATTATCTAAACCGAAAATTGATAATTTAAAGTGTTTTTTTTTGTTTTTTTTTATCATGTAACGTGTTGTACAATATTTAAAGTTTAGTGTAGCCGCGTAGATTTTAATGTCGGATAAAATTTTATGGATTTCTTTCTTTCTTTCTTTCTTTCTTTCATGTCATCATTCATTAAGTAATTCGTCCGCGAAGCAAATTTCCCTCGAAAAATGGAAATCAGTATTTCTCTCTCTCTCTCTCTCTCTCTCTCTCTCTCTCTCTCTCTCTCTCTCTCTCTCTCTCTCTCTCTTTTTTTTGTTTTCTATTCTGCTTTCTAGATAATCTTCGAATGTGAGCCTGTGGGAATGAGTTTTATATTTTCGTCCATAATATGATCTTCGAATAGCCGAGAAGGTATATAATTTTCTGTTTTGATTTTTTTTTCTTTGCTTGCAATGTTCACCGATCTGTCACTTTCAAATTGACTTTCAGTATGCTATCGTTTGTAATGGATGACTAATGGTACGGAAAATAATTTCAACGAAATAAACAGTTCGTGACTTGATCATATTGTTCCAAATTTTGCTACGAAGCTAGCAATCAGGAAGAGGTTAGTCGATTACATCGACCTCAGTACTTTAGTGATACAATGAATATCGAGGTCGAATGATGAAAAGCAAAATTAACCTCGGCATAATTTTCACGCTGACCATGAAGAACACAAAAAAAAAAACAGTTGCTAAGCATTTTGTCCGACGTGATAATAACAGTGCCAGCTTACCACCTTTTTTTTTTCTTTTTCTTCTTCTTCTTCTTCTTCTTCTTCTTCTTCTTCTTCTTCTTCTTCTTCTTCTTCTTCTTCTTCTTCTTCTTCTTCTTCTTC
>NC_068992.1:19376057-19377043 GCF_001194135.2 Octopus bimaculoides
ATATATATGCACTCGCTCACGCATACATTCATAATATCCACAGTAACTAAGAGGCCTTTAATAGGTCACGGTTATGCAATTAGACTTCTAAATTATTTGACGACTGTCATGAAAAAGGCATTTAGATCTTATAATCCATTACAAAATGCTGTTATTGTTTGGCGAACACATCTCTTTAAAATAGGTTTTCTTTTTGCATAGCTGTAAGGATTGTTTGCTGCGATTTTCCACTTCACTACTGAAACTATGGAAACCTTTACACACACAGAAATATAAAAAAACAAAATAGAAATGAAATATGGATTAATCCTGTATGTTTGGCATTAGTAAGTCATATTTAATATTCAACGAGCTAGACAAGCGTAAAGAATATGAGGAATTTTCTGTGTTTCAGAGGTGAACATTTCGGGTGACTTGCGAAGGAAGAAATAAATATTATTTCGAAGAACAGAAACGGTACATTTAGTTGATACTAGAAAAGAAAAGAATAAAATATTTCTTAGAGTAGGCGTCACATTAATTAATCACTCGATATCTCAAGGCTGAAATTGCTAGAGTTATAAAGGAGAGTTTGCGAATTATATCTCGTAGTAAAATCATTTTCTAAAAGTAAGCCAGATCTGGAAATTCTGTTTGCAAATACTGGGTCTAATGAAAGGCTAACACTATTTGATATAATGAAATAGGCTCCTCATAATTTCACCTTCAAAAGTGTAACGGTAAAATAACACTCCAAATTTGAAGAGCAATACTCTGGGTTTATGTGTATATACACGTACACACACACACATCTCGTTTTTAACGACTGAACTTCAGGCAGATAAAACTATAACATTTAAATACTATGTTCAAAAACGTTCTGGGGAGAAAAGTCGAAGTCTGCTCATAGTATGTATATATATATAATATCTTTAGATTCATATATACATACATACACACACACATACACACCTACATGTATATATACATATATATATATATATATA
>NC_068992.1:19377471-19384787 GCF_001194135.2 Octopus bimaculoides
ATATATATATGATACAGAGAGGGAGAGAGAGGGGGGAACGGACAGACAGACTGAGAGACAGAGAGTTGGAGTAGGAGAGATGCAAGTCAGTGGACGAAGGGAGGCAACTCGTTTATTGAATTCGGTAAACTGAGTCAAAATGTGCTAAGATTCTGTAAGAATCCTGCTAGACCGTAAGTCACACAGAAGTGAATTAAGATGTTTTAAACATTAATAATACTAATAATAACGCACATCCACCGACACACATACACACACATATATACTTATATAGGTATTTGCCTAAGATGCCACCCCTGCTCCTGACAACTCGTGACGTTTTTTTTTTGTTTTTGTTTTTTCACCATTCACTTGCAACATGAAGATGAGACTGGAGATTCGTTCGGCCTCTGAGTGCTTTGAACAATTTGGAAGCTTAGAATTTTCTGCAAATATTTCTATATCCTGATTCATGACATTAGCGACGTCATCTCTGTTTAAAATTATGTCGGGAGTTCGGTTCATGAAAGTACCTTGGAACACACAGTGCAGTCTTCTGTTGTGTTTAAGTGCATTCCGTCGATCAATACTGGTTTGATACTTTGTAGACAGATTTACTTCACTCATTGCATTAGTTTTCTATAGACTCCTGCGAAAGACAGTCAACTAGTAAATCTTGTCATCGTCTACGTCAAAGGACCTGAGGAAAAGCGGCGCTTGAAATTTCAAAACTTTTGGAATATCGTCAAAGCTTTGTGAAAGCTATATGAAGCAGTCTTTGCTGATTAGGGTTCAGGATATTGTTGCTCTCCAGTAAGTAAGTTATTTTTGATCGCACCTTCTTCTCAAATACTTTATGACATGATACTGAAGTTTGGACGCTAGCAACATGTTTCCAAAACTGGGTTAGACAATATTCGAGTATTACTAGCCTGCACTAAATCATGTTCCTTTTTCTCTTCTCTTTTTACATATATTATCTACAGTAGGTACAGGATAGGATCGGAATTCTTTGAAAATACTTTAGGAGTCTTGATATGGACATTCAACAGAATCACGTTAATTTTGTTATATCCTCTGCTGAAGTTTTTTGCATTGATACTGTTGGGTCACTGAAGACGAGACTGTAGTTTCGGGAGAATCTTCGCCTTTTATTTACCATTATTGTGAAGGATGATTTTTCTATCAAACTGTAAACTGATAGATGAAAACTATGGCCCAATATTCGGTGTGAAATAAAGGAAGATGTTTTAGTGTTTATTGAAATGTATTTCTTTTGCTAGAGTATTCACAAAGGCTCTATGTGATTGCAGATAGTTAAAAGTCTAGAGGTTCTTCTCGTCACTATGTTTATTAACAACGTCGATGTATTGGCATAAATTGAAATATCCATTCAATAAGTATAGTGTTGATCGGATATCTTGAAACTACGTCTTGCACTGTAGAAATCTCTTCACTTTAATTAGCTGATACTTAAATACGGCTGAAGTTAGTTTTGAAAATCTGATAACTGAGTAAATCTCTATAAAACGTTAGACGCGTAAAAGTGATTTATCACTAACATACAGTTTCCCTTCCGTGTTGTCAGATTGGATATCATAGCAATGACATCAGAGATCAACAGATTTTCGTGATCAGCTACATCTTATTGTTCCTCCTATCACACGACACATTCATCATCCAATCATCATTTTGATGAAATGATTTTATGATAAAGTGTCTCATCCAACTGACAATCCGGCCAAACTAGCCAACAATGAGATTATTTTTGTTCAGTTGGCATTTGCAATTCTCTCTCTCTATCTATCTATCTATCTATCTATCTATTTATCTATCTATCTATCTATCTATCTATCTATCTATCTATCTATCTATATGTGTGTGTATGTGTGTGCACGTGTGTGTGTATATGTTTTTATGTATATGTATATATATATATATATATATATATATATATATATATATACACGTTTATATCTGTGCGTGCGAGTGCATATAATCAGATGCCATCCAGACAATGTAACTCAATATGAACTCTGCCTAAATAGCAACATACGTGTATGTGATGTGCGCGTCCATTCAATGGTTAGCTTTATGCATTCATCATTGTGATTAGAGTTTGTCGAGTCCTTCACTAAAAACCGAATGGTTGACGTTTCGCATACTGCCTCCGACTGTTTATTAGGGTACTTCACAACTCTCAAAAAGATGTCGTTGTGAAATAAAATACAATGTTTCATTACTAAAAAAAAGTGTCAGTAAATAAAGCTGCTGAATGTGTTGTCGTTGTTAATGTTTTGTCCTTAAGCAGTATATTATATCATATATTTTTTTTTCTTGACCTCAGCCTATGATCGAAAGTAATTCTTGGCATCACAATCGGTCGCTTATAAATAAGAAAGTTGCATTTAACACGAGTTAGAACTAATTATTTCTCATACATGTTAATATTCAAAACTGATATCACTAAGATTGTATAATCTGTTTGCAACCATGGTTTCCCTGGGTTTATTACGAGGGGGTGCTGAAAATTCCCTGGTTTTGAGTACAAGAAATTACTAGAGGATTAGTTAATTATGATTTTATCCAACATATTCACCTCTTTATGAAGTTTTGTTAGAGTAGAAAGCAATTTGTTAATAATGGCAAGATATAATTCATTTGAGAAGTGCACCAAGATTGCAACAACCACTAATATCTCCAATAATTTAACTTTTTGTTTAATGTACAAAATTGTTTTGTTATTTATCTTTTATATTTTATATATTTCAGTCACTGGACTGTAGCCATGCCGGAGCACCGTTTTGAAGGGTTTAATCAAACAAACCGCCCTCAGTTCTTAATTTTTAGCCTGGGTCTTATTGTATCGGTCACTTTTGCCGAATTACTACTTATGGGGACATAAATAAACCAAAACTGACTACCAAGTGGTGGTGTAGGAGAAACACAAAAAACATACATACACACATGCATGGACATATATGACTTGGTTCCTTCAGGTTTAATCAACGAAATCTGCTCCCAAGGCCTGAAATTTGGGATTGTGAGAGGTCCAGTTCATTACATTAATCCCAAATCCTTAATGGTTCTTATTTCAGAGACTCCGAAGGAATGAAAGGCAGAGTCGACCTCGGCGGAATTAGTATTTAAAACATAAAGATGGACGAAATGTCATTAAGCATATTATCTGGAATGCGAGCGATTCTGCCAGTTTTGTGCTTTTAACCACCGCAGAACTGAAAATACCGTGTAGTACACAAATATCGTAGATGCTGAAACATAGAAGTCATGCATACAGGTGTTTTACGTATTCAATAAAAATTATCTCTTTTTGTCCACATTCAACATCACATTTTCATACCGATTATTAATGAATGGAAATCATGGAATGCATTATTCAGGCTCATTCAGTAACTTAATCCATACCTCTCAGCAACTATCCTTAATAATTTCATTGTTGAGATAGAAATCTATTTGATCACAGTCTTCTTTTATATCAACGTCGTTTTTCTTTGTTAGTGAAATAAAATGTTATCCTGTCCTCAACGCCATAGTTGCTTATCTCCAAATAGATCGTTAAATTTTTCAGCTTGTTCAAATTTCAGTAGTTAAATTTGAAATAAATGGCTGTAAATTAAAGAATTATTCTAATGAGATACTAAATCCGACCATTAATTTTTGTGCGGAACGTTCCTACCTGAGCCGAAACTTAGCTAGTTTATCAAAATTTTACAGTTTTGACAGCGTAGTTGAAGTATCAATACAGAACGATTTTCTACCATATGCGAGTTCTACGTGGGCTGATTGCAACTGGTCTGCTCAGTGTGCATTCGAACGTAACGCCGAATCATTAATGTTTCTTTTATAATCCTACCAACATATGTATATGTTTGGAGCCAACCAAAATTCAGTTGTTCCACTATTTGTTATTTCACACGGAATTTTATTAGTTGTTGTTGAGTCTGAAGGAAAAGAAAACCTAGGAATGAACGACTTGATTTCAGTAAACTATGTTGATGTTCAGTCACTGGCCAAGAATGCAGCACTTAAAAATATGCCACTCAGTAAAAAGGTAGAAATATTTGAAAATATATGAAATTCCAGATGGATTAGGCTTTATCAAAGAAAATTTAACAATCAGCAACATCCCTGAGGAAGATAGAAATCTATGAATCAGTTCTCTGCTGAACGATCTTTGACACCCGTAAGGGTCAAAAATTAGTCTCAGCAGGTTTCAGTTGTTTAACTTTAGACCTTAACTGTTTCGATCTTCATGCACTATTTATTTCGGGCTGGTGTTTTTTTTTTCAAATCTCACTGAGGTCAACATCAACACTCATCCTTCTCACGTCGATGAATAAGTACCACTTCATAACTTTTGATCGGTGGTATCGTTGAGCGGTGGTATCATTATATCATTGCATAGACTTTGTATGGCTCTTTGAGTTATGAGTTTAAATCCCACAGTGGCCTGCTTCTATAGCATACTTAGCCTTACAGTGTTTAGTTCTTACGTGCTTTTAACAGAGTTCTATATATTGGCATCGTTCGGATCCTTCTCTGACCAACCGATTAAGAAAACCTATTCGTTAAAGTACATAGCTTCAATGCAACAAGATCATTTTGCTGTTTAACTAAAATCGCTAAGCATTGTTACTAAATTAAGCAGCAATCGCAAATTAAATATTCTAGCAGAGAGCCCTAATATGTTTTAAATTTGTGTCTGAGATCGAAACTGTGACTGCATCAATTCTAAACGTGTGCTTTGTGCTATAATTTTGTTTCATAACATAAGGCGAAATTAGGATCTGTAAACAATTATGTTTCTTACCTATTGCAGAATCCCGATGTGATTTAACAGGGATAGTTATCATTAAGCTGTGTAAATATTTTAGTATTAATCTGATTCGTTCAACCGATCATATTTATGAGAAATGTTCCGATTAAGCTGAAATATTGTATAATGAATTCAACGCATCGAAATAGAAAATCTCAATGACATGTCTCTTAATTATCATTCGATGAAAAAAATGAATTAATCCTGCTCATATACCGTGGTTATTCAATTCATTATTGTATTGTTTTTAATTAGAAATGTATTGGATCGACTTTGAACACACAGTCGATCATAAATGTTGAATGCTCACCGGTGGGTATACTGGTCAGGTGAACTACCGAATTCATGTTTCTGCATGCAACCGTTGACACCACTGATAATATTAATGGAGATTTAGATATAACAGTCAACAAACAAAGCACTGTTGAATTAAAATAAGTTACACATCCCTACTTTCCAAGCGTATGTTATTGTCGCATTCTCACTAAGCAACTTAGTTTCAACCCTTGCATAAAAGTTAGATATGGAAGTGACATGAGGCATAATTATTCTTAACACACATGATTCATTGGTACAGGTCAATGTTTTGATCCTCGTTGTTCACTATGTATGTAGCGATTTATTATCAGTTAGCATGGATCAGCAAACGATTTTGTTTAATGAAGTTTTAAACAAATCTGTCGGTTCTTGTTCGATTCAGTACTCTGCGAGTGCGTTTGGTAGACAGTATACACCATATCGAAACATCGGCTGTCCCAGAATCACTTGTTAATGAATTAAATGTCTTATGAACTGAATTCATATTCGTCGTAAAGAAGCTGTTCTTTGACAAGCACAACAACGATTAGCACATTTAGCACATTTATGGTCGAATATGTGTGTGTGTGAGAGAGAGAGAGAGAGAGAGAGAGAGAGAGAGAGAGAGAGAAAGAGAGAGAGAGATAGAGAGCTGCAAACCATACTTTCTCGGACTATGATATATGGATTGAGCAACATATAAGTAAACATACACAAGCATATATATATGCGTGGGGTGCGCATTAACACGCACACTCTCTATTCCTCTCACGCACACACGCCCTCACACACACATGTATATATACTATCATACATAATATTTACATATATAATGTCCATTTCAATGTGTTCCTTTTCGCATAAACTGCATTTCTCTGTGCACATATTAATCTTTTTATATTTTTACTGCTTGTGCGTTAGTACCCCATTGTATTTGAGCGAGTATGTATTTGCATACTGGCTTACGTCTCTGTACGAGTAATATGGTTGCTTACAGCGCATCGCTAGACAATTTTCGCCGATAAACGATAAAACGTAACATCTACATCTACAAATTCTCTATTCGTTCGTCTAATGTGCAAATGTCCGAACGTCCGGCCATTTTAGAATCCATTTTTCACAGCTACGCATATACACACATTCACAACTCATATACGCGTATATTGAAAATATTCATACAGACATACGCACACACACACACACACATACGCGCGTACAGGTATGCTATGGATATACTCACACTTATTCTTCGTGTGTATTTGTGTATACGCTTAGGCAATTAAAATCAAAATCGTAGACATAAATACACACATAAGCGAATAAGAATGAAGTCTTTTTCCATAGCTCTTAAGAATCTATGAATCTATGATACGTTGCTACTGTAAGGATGTATTAATATACACAACGGATAAATGATAAGTACTTTAGCAGCTATTGTTCACAATGGTTTGCATTTATCATTCTCCTATCTTTTGAAAATAATGGGTTTCTTTAAATATTGTACATGAAGATGTTCAGCTACTAAATATGTAAGTAAATAAATAAATAAATGATTCGTTTTTCACATTCAGGAAATTCATTATACCTTCTTTCGTGCAAAATCGAAATGAAATATTGCACTGCACTTTTGGCCTATCACCTTCATTTTTTTCACTATCCAAAGATAGACGAGCCAGATATAAGTATGTTTGTGTATGAGTGTGTATTTGTGTATGTATATAGGTATGTATATATATATATATATATATATATATATATATATATATATATATATATATGTGTGTGTGTGTGTGTGTGTGTGGGTGTGTGTGGGTGTGTGTGGGTGTGTATGTATGTATGTGTGTGTGTGTGTGTTTAGGAGTAGGTATAGGAAATGTCTGTGTGGTCAACTGGACAACAAGAAATAGCAGCCTAATTGAAACATAAGCAAACTGAAGGAGTGTTGGTGACAGGTCAATGATCAAGAGCGTTCTACCCGTGATCAATCAGTCTATATTAAACTGGTATTTTTTACTTGTTTCAGGCATTGACCTGCGGCTATGTTGGGACACTGACTTGAAATGTCTTAGTCAAACTGATTGCCCCCGTACATATTATCAAGTCTAATAAATATTCCAGTTCTATATTTAAGAGATGAGGAATTATTTACATTATTTACATTATTTACATTTGATGGATATTTGTCCTCATCTTGTTTGTTGTT
>NC_068992.1:19385509-19386525 GCF_001194135.2 Octopus bimaculoides
ATATATATATATATATATATATATATACTGAGAGAGAGGGGGAGGGACAGGCATATGAAGAGTGGGAGTGACATACAGGAGAAAGAGAGACAGGGAGAGAGTGAGAGAGAAAGAAAATGACACGAGATATGTGAGACAGAAAGAGATGGATATAACAAGAGCAAAATTTTGAGAGAATGAGAACAAAATGATGAGAGAAAGATAGAGGAAGAATGATTCGAAGGTGGGGGATCAATTTGTTTTTGAAATTATTATTTTATCTACTTGAACTGTATATAATACCATTCAGCAAGAGAAGAAAATTTCAAGAACATGATTCAATCTATTCCAAATATGGTATCTGAAGTGTAACACTTTCGTATTGAGAAGTAGTAAACAACAACAGGTATATAAATAATATTACGATGAAATAAAGATAAAAAGTAATGATACACAGAAAGGAAAACAGGGAATGATAGGTGAGAATGTCGGCCTTTGATCAATGCGGCAATTCATATTTAAGAACAAAGAAGACATAAAAGACAACACACACACGTATGTACAAATATGTACACGTACACACACACACACACACACACACACACACACACAAACACGCATTTCATCTTTCCTTGGTGTAACACTTCTACTTGTATATGTATGTATATCTATCCACATAAGCGCAGACACACATACACACACACACTCATATATACTTTATATGTATATATATATATATATATATATATATATATATATATATATATGTATGTATGTATGTGTGTGTATGTGTGCACTCTATACATGTATATATGTGTGTGTGTATTATATATATGCATATATATATGTGTGTGTGTATTATTATATATGTATAAATATATATGTATGTGTGTATTGTATATATGTATATATATATGCGTGTTTCTTGTATTATATATATATATATATGTATAACTTCTCTCTCTCTCGCTCTCGCTCTGTCTCTCTGTCTCTCTCTCTTTATATATATATATATATATATATATATATATATATAT
>NC_068992.1:19389182-19392039 GCF_001194135.2 Octopus bimaculoides
CGGCAGACGAAATACCGCTAAGCATTTCGCCTGGCGTGCTAACGTTTCTGCGAGTTCGCCGCCTTTTGAGCAAATGCATTCTACTGTAGCTTCAGACCGACCAAAGCCTTGTGGCTTTATTTGGTAGACGGAAATTGAAAGACGCCTATCATGTATACACATTGTGTGTGTGCGCGTGTGTCTCGTTGGGTCTGCGGATGCCCCCCCCCCGCCACCAATTGACAACCTGTTCTGGTGTGCTTAAGGTTCCGTAACGTACCACTTTGGCAGAAGAAAGTGATAGAATAAGTTCTAAGCTTTGTAAAAATGTACTGGGGTGGCGTCGATTCATTTCACTTAATTCTCTTCCAGACGGTGTCCCACCATGGTCGCAGTCTGATGAATGAAGCAGGTAAAAAAATAAGTAATAAAACTGGAAACACTAGGATTTGTTAAACACTCAACACACGTAAAGAGCAAAGTAAAATGTAAATGGAAGAATCTCTTTTGCTTCCCATTCTTTCAGTTTTGCAATTCTTAGCTAATTGGTCACGCACATTACTCTAATCTTTATTGCGATGGCGATTCAATTCTGATTTGTATGAAATTTATTTTCATGGAACTACTTACTAATCGACTGTTACTACGCTTAGTATGCTCATACACACATACACCTATATAGAGACATACACAGACAGAAACACGCAGACACACAGACACAGACACTTGCTAACAAATGAAACACATATTTACGTATATGCATTATATATATACGAATTTATACGTATGTTTGTATATATACACACACACATATATATATACCTATATACATGATATATATATATATACATAGGCACACATATATACACATATAAATACCAATATACATCATATGTATATAATGTTTGTGGACCTGTGTGTACGTATGTCCTTATATAAGTATATGTATTGTGAATTGATGTTTCTGTGTGTATGTGTGCGTTTCTGTGTATGAGCATGTGGACCGTGTGATTCAGATGGTTGTTTAAAAAAATTTGATATATTTTCGATTTTTTAATTTTCTAAGAATTTGTTCCGATATGTTTTTAAGAAAATCTTCGCTATTGCACCGTGAATATTTTGTGAAATGTATAAGACGATTCAAGATTTTGCCATTCTTTCAGAATGACATCGTTGTTAAATAATGACAGAATATTCATTTTCATCAAAATTCCAAAATATAAAGATAATACTGTTTATTCCTCTGATTACATCAACTTGTGTTGCCCATTGTAGTAGATGCAAAATCCTGGAATCCCTAAGCCCTAGCAATTCAAAGAACGACTAGAGTTTGCAAGAGTAATAATTCCAACGCACTTTTTGAAAACTGTGGTTGAAAACTGAAGTGAGTAAGTTGAATTGGTAAGGGAAGGAAGAAAACTATACGTAGATTTGGATTCTGAAAAGAACTAAACTGATCTCAGTTCTTAGTTCACTTCTGATTAAGTCTTCTATGGTAAACATTCATTTCACATACAGAAACACACAAACACGCACGCACGTAAGTTTACTTTCCAGTAATTCCTCGAATATCGCGTGTGTTACGTTCCAAAACCACAGAAATAATTCAAATCTAAAAACGTATAAATAGCTATCGGCTGCAGAAACCCGCGATATACAGAGGATTCCTCGATATAAATATACATCCATTAGCCAGAAAAATCCGCGATGTTCTGAGTGCGCAATAGGTGAACCGTGATGTACTGAGTGCGCGATATGTGAATCGTGATATGGTGAGAGATTGGTGTACGTCTATGTACGTGAAACATAGAAAGGTATATTAGTCACAGTATATACAAACTTTTCTATATTTCAGTAGCACTTCATATTTTTTTTCTTTGTTCTGCATTATGCTCTGCTATATATAAAACACTCTACATCGATGTATTCTATAATTTGATCTCAAATTTCCTAATCACAGTTATTCAATCGTAGATACAAACACACACACACACACGTACACACACACATACACACACACACACACACACATACACACACATACACAAAATGCGTACACATACACACACATAAGGAAAAGAATATCGCTACAAAAGTTCCTTATCACAGTGTATTTACTTTAAGTAAGATGCAAAGATTACTGTTTTAATCTGATACTACCTCTGCTACATCATGTATCATATGTGTGTGTGTGCGTGTATGTGCATGTGTGTATACATACATATACATATAAGCATATATGTATATATATATATATATATATATATATATACATATTCATACATATACATTCATGAATTAGTGTTGCAAGATTCCCGATGTGAAACCGTGTATTGAAACCTGATATTGCTGTATATGATGATGGTGGTTTTCTTTTTTGCAAAATAAACTTTACATAGTGCTAGATTCTCTAGTATACTTTATAGCTTACTTAGGGTGAATATACTCTTGATAGTGGAGCCTTTTCCCGGATGACGCACAAAGACGCGGGAATTGGCATTCAGTAATACACTTTTGTGGTTTTCAACACAATACATTTCTACAAGAAGCTTTCTCCTGACGGACAGCGTAGTTTTGTAGATTTCTACAGTATATATAGTATATCTACCTTTTATGAAGAGATACAAAATGATAAATGTGCGTTTGTGTATATACATATGTATCTTGAAATTTAAAT
This sequence comes from Octopus bimaculoides, assembly GCF_001194135.2. NCBI lineage: Eukaryota > Metazoa > Mollusca > Cephalopoda > Octopoda > Octopodidae > Octopus > Octopus bimaculoides. The sequence goes on from NC_068992.1 coordinate 19,391,839, forward strand.
ACTGTTTAACAATATATTATTAGAAATAACTTAATCGCTATTTTATATGCTACCATTTATCTAAATTATTTAAATATGATAATATTCACTTTTCGATCGGCATATCTGTAGGTCCCTCAGTCTCTCAATCATACCTCATGGCATATATATATATATATATACTCTTGATATATATATATATACTCTTGATATATATATATA
>NC_068992.1:19393059-19393618 GCF_001194135.2 Octopus bimaculoides
CCTGTATATATATATATATATATATATAAGCCTATATATATATATATATATATATATATATATATAATGTACAAGCCATTACGTATTTATACATGAAAAGGGTGACCTTTGACAGGACACCTTACATGCTAGAAAGGCCAGTCGAATCCCAAACCCTAAATAAAAGCAATTTCGAAGAGAATAAATTTAAAAAAAAATATTTTTGCAGTTAACCTCAAACTCGAGTTTCTGTATCAATGAGCAAATAAATTAATTTGTGATACGTACTTCATCAGTGAGATCGCTAAAATTAATATATAATTATACAGCCAATACGTACCGGCAACATATACGTGCTGCATACTTATACTTTATATTTTCAAATCCGTTGCGCAAGCGAAGTTACAGGTCACCTCTTTCGTGTATCAATATTTAATGGTTTGTACACTGTTATATATGAAAATATGCTGTGTGTAGACTTTATTATGCATGCTAGCCACCGGTATTAACATTATCTAAATGTTCTACCCTTCTCATTGTCGCAGTATATATGTGTGTGTGTGTGTGTGTGTGTGTGTGT
>NC_068992.1:19394784-19396295 GCF_001194135.2 Octopus bimaculoides
ATATATATATATATATATATATATGCGTGTGTGTGTGTGTGTGTGTTTGTGTGTCTGTGCTTGTCCCCACCAACATCGCTTGACAACTGATGCTGGGGTGTTTACGTCCCCGTAACTTAGCGGTTCGGCCAAAGATACCGATAGAATAAGTACTAGACTTACATAAAATAAATTCTGGGGTCGATTTGTTAGACTAAATGCAGTGCTCCAGCGTGGCCGCAGACAAGTCGAGCAAATCCACCCTAGGACTTATTCTTTGTAAGGCTAGTACTTATTCTATCGGTCTCTTTGGCCGAACCGCTACGTTACGGAGACGTAAACACAATACCATCTGTTGTCAAGCGATGTTGCGGGGACAAACACAGACACACAAACATATACGTACACATACATATATGTATATATACATATATACGACGGGCTTCTTTCAGTTTCCGTCTATCAAATCCACTCTCAAGGCTTTGGTCGGCCCGAAGCTATAGAAGACATTTATCCAAGGTGCCACGCAGTGGGACTGAACCCGGAACCATGTGGTTGGTAAGCAAGCTACTTACCACACAGCCACTCCTACGCCTTGCTTCTTACTCATACTGGTATATATATGTGTGTGTGTGTCTGTGTGTGTGAGTGTATGCATGTGGACGTGCATCTGTGTATATGTGTATATGTATTATACAATCTTAAATGTTACATTAATTATTCATTACAACTTATGTATGAATCGCTCCTGGGAGATTCCCAGTTCCCTGTACTAATATTACAAAAGTTTAGTGACGGAAAAATAATATAAGTAGATGGAAAAACTGCCAGTATGGGATTATAATATGGACTTACCATGATAGTCAGAAATTCCCTAGGATTTAATATTGTCTACAAGGAAATCTATACTTTGCAGGCTCTACTGGTTACTGAAAATGCATTAGTATCTCTCAATGAACATTGTCTCCAAGTAACTAACAACACCAATGCGTTTCCATATATTTACTGAGACATCGTGTATGTTAATGTTTTAGCAGTGTAAAGTGCAGTCGTCTAAATTAAAACATGTTCAATGAATTTTCATTATATACTAATTTCGTAGACTTGAAAAATAATTAAAAATAAAAAATGTTAGTGATAGGGATGATTTCATATCAGGATATATAATATCGTCAGTAAATATTGTGAAATCCATGATATTATTGCCTCAAAAAAAAAAAAAACATTTGTATTAATCATAGTTGATATTAACTGCTATATTTTTCTCATCAAAATTATGCATCAACAGATAATTAATCAACAATGGTAGTGTACCGTGTTAAAAATATATTTGTTCATAAAGTGTGTACAGTGATCGCTTTCGGAATGAAATTGAAAAGCTCTGATTATTTGTTGATACATACATACATACATACATAAAAACAAACATACACAAACACGCACACACACGCACATATATATGCACACATACATATATATATATATATATATATATATATACATAAAGAGAAAGGGAGAGAGAGAGAGTGTGA
>NC_068992.1:19396310-19398868 GCF_001194135.2 Octopus bimaculoides
AGAGAGAGAGAGAGAGAGAGAGAGAGAGAGAGAGAGAGAGAGAGAGAGAGAGAGAGAAAGTGAAAGAGAGAGAATTATATTACATTTTCTGCACCCCAAACCATTTAACATAAAAGCAATGAAAATTCGAATCCGAAAATAGTACGATAATTCCTTTGGCGACTGTTACATATATTCACATTGCTATTGTACTATCTTTCAATAAAACAGTTTAAAGAATGAATGTTAAGAAACCTCTATAAATTATTTCAGCAATAATTACAAAGCAGGCTTGACACAGCAAGAATATATATTAAGAAAGATGATAAACAAAAAAAAAATGCTTTAGGTATTCATATGCTGTAACATAACCACAAAGGAAAATTATTTATTCGAACAAAAGAACGACAGCAATGTTGCAGAATTTGGGGTTTATATTAGACAGAATAAAAGAATGTTATATTTTATATAATATTACGTATAATTATATCGCCATTATTTCAGTAGCCATCTTAGAGCGAAGGGAAAAGCTACAGCGATTCAGAGTTGCTATTATAATAACAGCCAGAATAAAAGAATAAAGGAATAACAATTACTACATATTAACATACATGGTTTTAATGATAACTAATAATCATTAGAATAATCATTAAAATAATCATTGGAGTAGTCAAAACCATTTCAACAAAGCAGTATCTAGTTTCTTTTTCTATTCGCTGAGGATTTGGTATTTGTCAGCTTTTCCCGTTTTCTCACACATCTCTATTCTACAGCCATTCATTTTGAAGGGTATATACGATAGCACAAGCTTGAGTTATTTGCTGATACTTTGTTTCATCAGTGAAGATCTCATTAATAACATTTAGGAAATCGTTTTAGAAAAAAACTATGGTTCTGAGTAGCTTAATTAGTACTAAGTGTATAGATACAAACCCTTCATCCGTCTCTCAATCTGTTCTTCCATCCATCCATCCATCATGACCCATCTCTATTACAAGACGGACCTTGAGGTAGAATTATTCTGCATGTGATCTCTTATTAGTAGCAACCATCATTAGGTTTCCTGACTATATTTCCAAGTGAGACGAAAGGAGACTATGTCTATAATCCAACCATCTCGTTCTTCTGCTTATCTCAGCTTCAAGAGCCTTGGAATACTTTCCCGATATATTTTACTTACATGTCCGTAGAACCGGAACTGTGTCCTCTTAATGCGGAGATGTAACAGCTCCGGACCTTGAGGTAGAATTATTCTGCATGTGATCTCTTATTAGTAGCAACCATCATTAGGTTTCCTGACTATATTTCCAAGTGAGACGAAAGGAGACTATGTCTATAATCCAACCATCTCGTTCTTCTGCTTATCTCAGCTTCAAGAGCCTTGGAATACTTTCCCGATATATTTTACTTACATGTCCGTAGAACCGGACTGTGTCCTCTTAATGCGGAGATGTAACAGCTCCGACTGGAGAAAGAAAACTGAATGAAGTAATCAATAATCGTTCTATACGTTGTTATAAAATTGGGCTTGGCAGAATCTCATCCGTCCAGGAAAAACTTGAGGGAATTCGATAGAAATTTTCTGTAATTTTTCCGACTCCTTGTACACTGATTTCAAATCCTGCCAAAAATCTTTCTCCTTTTATTCTTTCGGTGTAAAGGAAAAAAAATAAGGTGCCGAGAGAGGGATGTGGGTTGGTAGACTAAAAATGCTTGACCGGATACCTAGGCTATCTGGGTCAGGCTCTTTGTGTTTTGCGTTCACATCCAACCCCAGGTATACACGAATGGTGACTTTATCCGTTACAGGGTCTACCATAGTGACATGGAAATTTGGAATTATTTAGCAACTCTTCCTCACTTGTGCCGTAAGCCCTAAAACACGCCATGTGCTTCATCCTCCATCGTGGAGAAGCAGTAAGAAAAATATGACTGATTGCATCTACTCTGAAATATATTTCAAAGGTGGTTGTAATGTATTGTGCTTTTGGGGGTGTTGGAATTTTACCCACTTCTTCGAAGTGGGTAACCTTCATGAGAAGTTACAAATTAATAACGAATTATTTAGAGAGAAGCAGCTATCTATATGAATGCCATAACGTTGGACATATATGTTTATAACAAATAGACGAATTTAGATACTTAGAAACATTTTCTTTACTTAAAAAGAATATAGAAAAATGAAAAAAGACAAAATATGTAGCTGTTAACATGAATTGAGAACAAAAGAGTGAAGACAAATCTGTTCACTGAATTGAAAGGTGATATATAAAAAAAAACTGCTTTAAACAGTAAAATTCACTTAGACGCGCGCGCACGCACACACACGCACACCCTCAGAAAATATTCACACACATATGTATATGTATATATGTATATATATGTATACACATGTAAAGTATATGCATCTTTACAAATGTATACATACATATATATATATATATATACATATATATATATATATATATGTATATACATGTATATATATATATATGTATATATGTATATGTATATATATATATATATATATATATGTATATATATATATATATATATATATATATATATATATATATATA
>NC_068992.1:19399204-19400772 GCF_001194135.2 Octopus bimaculoides
ATATATATATATATATATATATATATATATATATATATACATATATATATATATACATACACACAAAATGTGAAGTGCAGTCGAAAAGGATGGGTAATAACAGAATACTTGGATTTGAATATCGCAAAAATAGACTACTCAGTTGCATTTAAGAGAGTATCGATAACGCTGGAGAGTCGAATCGTGATGCTAGACCGTTTGGGAAGTTATTTGTTACAGCATGAGAGCCGAAACGTGCATTATGAAGACATGTGGAAACACATGGCTTCACCGACTGCAATTCCACTGGAAACATTGGATTCAATGACTAGATATATATTTTGTACTACCTACCTACATATCCCTCCTTCCCTAGCTACCTAGCTACCTACCTACCTATCTACCTGTCTACCTACCTACCAATATACATACATATATGTATGTGTGTGTGTATGTATGCACGTACATTTATACACATATGCATCTATATATATATATACATGTATATATACGTCTATGTATGTGTGTATATAAGTTACGTGTGTCTTTAAGTGTTTCTATGGAGATATAAGGTAAAACGCGCATAAACAGAAAATGCACACACGCATCTCAATATTTATTCACACAGACACACACACACGCACTCGCACACGCACACGCACACGCACATACACAAACACACACACATACTCACACACAGATATATACAGCTAAGACCAAATCGGTACGTATTCATATGGAAATACATACTTTTATTTCTACTAATCGTTACTTTCACGGGAAAGATACGATGTTTTCAATATATAAGGCCTTGTCTCAAATAGCTGCGCAATATAAAACAATATATTGTAGAACAAAAAATCATATTTGATTATTTACATCACCCTCAGATTTATAAAGTTTGATGCATGTCTTTATTTTCAACTGTGAAATTAACTGGCAAATCAGCTAGTTATTTCACTGATTGCTATGCTCGTCAAAAGTAAATTTACCAAATTACTCAACTAGAGTCATGACAATAAAACTGAAAGAATTGCACTGAATTTAAAATCTGCATTGGTGTGACATAAACATCTAAAGCTTAGAGTGTTTTTAGATATTTCTTGGACGCTGCATTACTGCTATAACTGAAGAGAACCTAGAACTCTTCTTCTAATGGTTATAAGATATGTGTTGACATATTTCAATAGTCGTACTTTCTTACTTTATTGATGTGTAATAATAATCATTCTAAGGCGGCAAGCTAGCAGAAACGTTAGCACGACAGGCGAAATGCTTAGCAGTATTTCGTCTGTTTTTACGTTCTGAGTTCAAATTCCGCCAAGGTCGACTTCATCTTTCATTCTTTCGGGGTTGATAAATTACGCAGCAGTTGCATACTGGTATCAATCGAATCGAAAAAATTCGGGCCTTGTGCCTAGAGTAGAAAAGAATAACAATAATTATTCTATTTAAGCGGCGAGCTGGCAAAATTGTTGGCACGCCGGGGGAAAAGTTCTTAGCGCCATTCGTCCATCCTTACGTTCTGATTTCAAATTCCACCGACGTCGTCTTTGCCTTCCATATTTTCAGGGTCATTAAAATAAGTA
>NC_068992.1:19401180-19406907 GCF_001194135.2 Octopus bimaculoides
TTTCTTTTAGAGAAACGTTGTCATCTAAAAGAAATGGAAAAACTATTATTATTATTATTATTATTATTATTATTATTATTATTATTATTATTATTATTATTATTATTATTATTATTATTATTATGTCCTATTTCATTTAAAGTTAACATTGTTTACGGTATAAAAAGAAATCATTAATTAAATGGATGTCGTCCTCCTTACTTGTACACCAAATATATACCACAGTCATGTCATTTATTCCTTTGCATTTTAAAGAATTTGTTAGTGAGCATGAGAGGTTTCAAAGAGGGAGAGCTCGTTTGGCAGGGATCTTGCTAATCATGCTTTCACTCTGATCTCACTTGTGATTCTATGAAATGTTTGCACCTAACTCTACAAGTTTGTCAAAGGCATTTTCTGGTCGATTGAGATTAGCCCACCCAATTTAAGCTCTTTAAGGACTTTGGCCTCCCTGGTCTTCCGGAGTCTGTGTGAAATGAGCCTAACCATCCATGTTCAAGAGACAGGAAGAAGATATCCAACAATTTCGCTGTGGAACGCGTAATTCAAAGCAGAGCGTCACTCATTGAGTGCTTTAGTTACTTATTTAAACTATGAAATTCATGTCATATTTCCAGTCCGCCTTGTCTCTGTCACTCGAAGTCAGAGACAAAAAAAGTAGGCTGGCCGTTATAACATTCCCAGAACATTTGAATGCAGTATGAATCGCGGAACTATGTAAGTTAAACAAATACCAAATGTTCTAAGATACAAATTTATTTATACCTAATTAGAAAATAATAAAAATACGTGTTTATGTCGTGAATGATGTGTTTAGATTTTGAACTCAAATATGTTGATTTTGACTTTCAAGCTTTAAATTGTCTATTTGAATCGAGGAAACGTAAAAACGATTTAAAATTTTATAATTGCATTGAAATTTCTCCAATGGAGAGAAATGTTATATTTAATATTAGAGCTATATTGTAAATAAAATTCAATATTTAACGTGTCTAAATCCTGCAATCATTCGAAGCTGTATAATTGTTCATTTCAATTATATTTACACAAATTCAACCTTACCATATAAGATTAAGAAATTTCATGTCATTTACTTGTGTTAACTTAACGAGTAGCTGTCTCTGAAATCTTGACTCTATACCTGCTCAAAAGGACATAATAATGTCAAGTTTAATAACTTTGAATTGAAGAGAGTATTTATGACGTTTAAGGTAGATGACCATGTACAATTTGAGCTTTAAACTTAGATTTGAATCCCATTGGTCTTGATTGAGACCTACATATCAGATTGCTTAAAATGAATCACTGTAAAATGTAATGTTCAATTTAATTCAATATACAAATTTCTCAACGAAATGACGACTCAACGTAGCCATCTTTGAAATCAAATTAATTTGAATGACGCCTTTCACACGTATCATTGACTCCTTTCACGTGTATCGTTCCAAAGGCGACTACATCGCGTCAGCAACCACAGAATTACTAGCATTTTAGGATCAATCTGTCAGATACTTAACTTCGACTGAAAATACTCTGACCAGTGTATGTCCCTGTTGATAATCTGACTTCATTTTACATTTGGCTCTTTGTCCAGTTCGTGTATCTACGATTATTCAACAAGCTTATCAATCTCTCTATCTCTCTGCCATTGTGTCTGTCGCTCTCATTCTCACATTCTCTCACTCTCTCCACACTCATAAATATATATGCACATACATATATATATAAACCTATACACACAAATATATTCACATGCACACACACACACACGTACACACATATATTTATATATGTGTATATAGCATAAGTGTACGCATTATATATGCATATATCAATATATGTATATATACATATGCTTACACACAGACACGCACATACGTACAGACACAGAGATATACACACACGAGAGCGCAAACACACGCACATACGCGCATAGGCACGCACATAGGCACACGCAAATATTCTCTTTATATAGAACCATAAGTAGTAATCAATTGCCTGCTTTACCGATTTCTTCATCAATCCGTTCAAATCTTACAACTCGAAGTTCAATAATGCAATTAGCGAATCAAAAGAACGCTAGCAAAATCGGTATAATAATGTTTAATTCTGTTGTACTTGAAAATTATTTGCGTACAAGTCACACATATCTCGACCAGGAGTATGTATCGCTTGGTTCATTAATTTCAATCTCATTTTCCCAACACATTCCTCCCTGTCGTTTCATTCAACGACAAAGCAATTTTCCAATTGGGGAATTTATGTTGCGAGATGTTTGTCATGAAGTAATTTATTCCTTTTCGCTGGAATCACTAGTTGATCAGATCACTCGTACTGTATTTTATGCTGGTCTGACTGCGTAACGCCACCGTTAATATGCAGCGAAGCAAGCTGAGAGGCGTACAAACTAGTAATGTTCTTTCATTCAAAGCTTATACTAAGCAAAGAGCAATTTGAATAAAACAGACAACAAATCATTATCACCATCATCAGCATAATCATCCTCATCATCATCATCATCACCATCACCATCATCATCATAATCATCATCATCATCATCATCATCATCATCATCATCATCATCATCATCATCGGCGGATTCTTTGTGCTTTGGTGGGGATATCTTGCTTTGGCTGTTCTTTTACCCCAGGCGTACCTTGTTCTGTAATTTTGTATTTATGTACTATTTTTGTTCTCTTCTTCCTGCTTAGTAGTATTGATTGTCTACTAGTTTCGTTAAGGATTGACGCATCCTTTCTCTGATTCTCTATTTTTTTCTCGATATTATTTATCCACAGGATTTGTTTGGGTGGTGTTACACTCCTGTTTGGATGGTTTTCAGGGAGTATTCAGCTTCTTTTTTGGTGGCCATAGCAGCTGCTGTATATATTATGTCATATAGCCTGGTCATATTGACATTTGTTTCTGTGGCTATTACTTCAGTGCCAGCCAAGTTCATGCTGTTTATTATTGATGTTTCTTAAGTAACAATTTTAATTCTTGAGAGGTATAATCGGTTGCCCATACTGAGATCTGTGGTTTCAGTTATTTGACTATACTCATTTTTAGAAGATCTGGATCTTTTTTAAAACGCGGGCCACATTTTTCATTTATGTTTTACGTAGTGTTTTTGATACCGAAAGACTTTCAAACTTCGTATACTTATCTATTTTGTGTTATAGAACAGAAAAATATTTTTGTATTCGAATTTATTTCATGTAAAAAATTGTCTTATTTCGATAATTTCAACCAATCACTGACAAGTATTCAGTTGTTTACATTTTCTCCTTTGGCTGATTAAGCCATAGCTTCGTTTTATTTGCTTTTATCATTTTCTTTTTTTTTTCTTCGTTTTATTTGCTTTTTTCATTTTCTTTTTTTTTTCTTCGTTTTACTTGCTTTTTTCTTTTTAAATTTGCTGTTTTACCCTAACCCTAAACCTAACCCTAACCCTATCACCGATTGAATTGTTTCGGAATCATTTGTTTATGTAGTCGGCACTTAATGTATATCGGCTGAATGGACGTCAATGATTGGTTGAAATTACAGAAATACGACAACTTTAACATGGAATAACTTAGGGATTTCTTTTTTTTTAAAGAAGACTAAGAGAAAAAGATGTTTTATATGACACATTCTACCAGTGTTCCAAGTTTCAAAGTGTTTCGTTAATGAAAAATGTGGCCCCCGTTTTAAAAAAGATCCGAAGATCTTAATCATTACGTTCGCCTTCACTGTTTCCAGGGTTCAGATTTGTTTCGAATTCCTCCCCCCCCCCTTCATATTTTTGTCTCTGGTGTTCTGGTTTGTTGTATTTTGTTCGTCAATATACATTTCCTGAGTTCAGGGTTTGTTGTATTTCGTTATTTACTTCGCTTTTGTTGGAAATGTTACATATGTCTTCGTATTTTACAGTCCCAGTGCTTATGATATTATTCAGCATTGGTTTGTCGTTACTATCTAAAATTACCTCATTCATTTTTCCTTCTAAGTGTTCTGTTTCTGTTTCTGGTATTTTTTTGTTTTGTTTTGAGAATATATCTTCGTATATTAGCTAGTTTATTAGGGTTCATTGCTGTATCGAAGTCTTTCTCTGGGTTATTTTTCTTCTAGATTTTATATGTATGTGTCGTTGTATTTTCGTTCTTTCGGTAGATCACTACTGCAAAATAAACGTGTAGGATTGAAATACATTCCCCTCGTGTCCATTTATGCTTTTCCGATTTTATATGTGGGAAATGAGGAATAATATCTGGCCCTTTATTTTGACGGTCATCATTTTCGTAGGGTACTGGTCCTTTCAATTCTGGTGTTAAATGGTTTTGCACATGTAGTTTATCATACTTTTTGTGTTACAAGTTTAAAGTACGCACTTCCCGATTGTTATTCTTGGGTTGAATACTACTAGTATTATTAAATTTATTTTTAATTTTCTGTGCACGGTGTTTGGGAACGGAGATGGTTTGATGTTAATTGGATCGTAATGTGGTGAACGTGTTTTCAAGTGCTGTGCGAGCAATGGAGATAATATACAGTTAAAATACATCATTACATTTGGAAAATAGAAATAAATTTCACTTATTATTATCATCATTATTATTATTATTATTATTATTATTATTATTATTATTATTATTATTATTATTATTATTATTATTATTATTATTATCATTATTATTATCATTATTATTATTATTATTATCATTATCATTATCATCGTCATCATCATCATCATCATCATCATCATTATTATTATTATTATTATTATTATTATTATTATTATTATTATTATTATTATTATTATTATTACTGCACTATCTTTCTGCCAAATGTTCAAACCATTATCCTTGTTCTTGTTGCCGTTGCTCTTACTAATACCAGTTATTTCTGTATCAGCCCTGATAAAAATCATATCTCCACCCGTCCCCACAAACAAACACGCTCACACAAGCATATGAACAGGCATTAACTCACGCACACACATTGTGAAGTACCACATACATAGCGTGCCTAATTACAACGATACATTTCCGCAATTGCTAACATGCTGCTTTAGTTAGTTGAAATTTGTGGATTTGTCTCCTTTGCCTTACTTAGAATTTTTCATTAACTTAATGATTTTTCTCATTAATAGTTGTGCTAGTTTAATTCATTAAAACATATTTGCATATTACATTAAGTATGATCTTCCACTCTTTATTTCTTTTTCATGCAGCAAGATCTCCTGGGGATTTTTGCCCAATAATAATTTTAAGTTTTCACGCTATTTTCTGTTTACTCATAATGCTTCTATATAAAGTGATGCAGTTAATGGCTCAGCAATTAAGCACTTCGTTTCACAACCTCATAGTGGAACCTTCAGTTTTCCTACGTGGCCCCATTGGCAGGTGTCTTTGCTATAGCCCGAAGTGACATAGCCTTTTAAATGTCGTTTCGTATGTAGTTGTGTAGAGATGCAAGCAATTATACGGATAAAGAAATTAAGTATAACGACTTCAGTTTGGCATATAAAATATATTATCTCTCTCTCTCTCTCTCTCTATCTCTCTCTCTTTCTCTTTATATGTATGTACGCATGTATGTACGTATGTGTGCATGTATGTATGTATGTTTGCATGTATGTATGTATCTATCTATATATATAATATATAAATAAATATATATATATATATAAATATATACATATATAAATATAAATATAAATATAAATGTAAATATATATATATA
>NC_068992.1:19406917-19409417 GCF_001194135.2 Octopus bimaculoides
TATATATATATACATACAGGAGTGGCTGTGTGGCATGTAGCTTGCTAACCAATCATATGATTTCGAGTGTCTTCTACTATAGCATTGGGCCGACCAACATCTTGTGAGTGGATTTGGTAGAAGCAAACTGAATGAAGCCCGATAGAATAGGCACTAAGGGACCGATAGAATAAGTAGTAAGATTTTAGGCAATATTCTCCAACATGAAATTAAAAGTAACACCACTGATACTTATAAACCTCCAAAACAATAGCTGTGTGATTTATCCATTGCTAAGTATGTTTTTTTTAATAATTTATTCAGTGTTCGTATTAAGAGGTTTGACACGAAGTTACTTTTAGTGACAATTGTATCAATAACTCAGTGATTTGATGGCTTCTAGCTCTATCCTCTATTTATGGTAACGGATTTGTTTATTTGGAAAAAAAATGATTGGCATCAGTATTCCGCATTACACTTGACTTTAGTTGTTTCGTTTTGAACTACGAATCACTACGGCTGCATCTTTATTCGGTTCAAGAGCTGTGGGTTATAACTAACGTGCAAAACACTCTCTTTTCTTAGCATTATCACATACAATTTCCACCAGAATAAGTTTCTCACTTAAAAGGAATTGCTAACACCGTATAATTTTATGCATTCTGACACAAACAGTTATTTCAATTGTCAAGATGTATATCTAATGTGCTTGTAATTAAACCTACAGACGCTGACATTTGAGAACTTAACTGAAAAGACGATGAACTAATTTTATAGTAAAGAAACGAGGTGCTAGTTAAAAAAATTTCAAGGGAATACATGAAATTACAATAGAGTTACCTGGAAATGATTGCTACATAACTACCAGTAAGATAATTCCATACAACAATAAAAAGAAACATCAAATCACTAAACTTAAATTATATTAACTTGAGTTGCAATTAGAGGTCACAATGATGTTATGAGAGCAATTTCCTAAGTTAAGAGTAGCGTTAGTATTTCAAAGGTAAAATAATTTGTTTTTCCCCTTTCAATAAGGTTATAGAAAATGTAATGACATGACAATTTAATTTTCAAGATAAATTAGTGGCTTCCTTGAAATATGTAATGTTTCCAGTCGGTAAATTGTAAATACTTTTAAATCGAATAGGATTTTGCAGGGTGTCGTAATTTAAGTCGTTCTTAGTGTAATGAAAATAATAGAACCTTGACTTTTGCTTTACCGTTCCAACTATTGCAGTATATAAAATTCCTCATTTTTAGAATGGTTCTTATTTCAAACTCTGTTAAAAGTAACAGGATTATTACTCGCTTCGACTATTACTCGTTCTGACAGGGAACACAGATATTACAACAGTTAAATAACTAGGAAAACTATAACCAAATCTACCACAAATAGGGTTAACCAAGCTTTATAAAATAAAGAAAATTATCAAGAGATCAAACAAATACTATTCAGAAGATTAAAAAATACAATTCTATATAGATTTGTGCTCTCCATTAAACAATATCGAATTTATTTCATCATCCAACACTTTCAGCACAAAAATAAATCAATATAATTTCTATTTCACAAATGTCTGATAGCATAAGTAATTAAAATGAAATTTTACTTTTCCGTTGTTATTCATTAATATTTATACTTATAGAGAAAGTTAGAAAAAAAAATAATTGCGTTTGATTTTTCTTCAGCCTAAAAAAAAAGTCAAACAAAAAATGCAATTCTTGCTGATATGAAGAATTGCTGTCAGAGTAAGAATATAGAAATTATTTACTAGACACATTATTTTGGTAGGATTTTTTTATCACTACGTTATTGAATAACTTTATACTAAATCTGTTTTAGTAGAGTATAAAATCTGATGTTTTCTCTAAAAGGCTAAAAATCAAATCACTTCCTTATATATGAAAATTTCTATTAATAAATCATTTGAAACACACACAAACACACACACACACGCACACATGGATGGATGGATGGGTGAATGGATGGGTGAATGGATGGGTGGATGGATGAATAGATGGGCGTGTGTGTGTGTCTGTTTCAAATGATTTATTAATAGGAAATTTCATTGATTCTGGCGAGATTTTAATTCCGAGATTTGTAACGTAAGGGACTCCTATTCTGAAGTAGAATTATTCCAAAATTCTACCACTATCTGGAAGCGAATTTTTAATTCGAAGTTGAGAATGAGGTTTAACTGATATGTTCTACCTATGATTTCCACTGGAGGAAACGTTTTTCATTCATTGTCTATATTATTAAATGGTAGTAAAACTCAAGGCGAACTAAATTTAAGCGTTTTATATTGCAATTTGTTTTCGTATGGGCGCAAACTTGAAATGTTGAATTTCATACAAGATGGTTTGAACTTGACTACAACTAAGCTTTTAGCAAAACTTGAAGCAGTATATCCGCACGATGAGCTCAGCGAAAACGAAAATCTGACATGCAGGCGTTACAGGTCTGTACACTAGGAATACCAGCCGGAAGCTGTCGAGGACTTGTGGCATGAAAATT
>NC_068992.1:19414818-19421003 GCF_001194135.2 Octopus bimaculoides
AAATGATTCTGCTTGTTCGATGACTTCATTTCTCTGTACATTAACAGATACAGTGTTGTGCACTATCTAAACAAAAATTCTGATGTTTCAGCAATATATATATATATATATATATATATATATATATATATATATATATACACTATTCATAGTAGAAAGGAAATATATGTTTAGTCTATAATATTTTTGTGACTTTTGCTACTTTCATCTTCTAAAGTAAGCTTTGAGGAAATAGAATTACATCTGTCTCTCTTATCAATGGAAGTTTTTTCAGTTTTCCTTCTTTAGTTCATTTTATTATTATTTTTGTTTCTGGTGTTGTTTTTGTTACGTAAAATTTGTTAGACAAGACTAAAAGGGTTAAATCTTCTCATAAGATTACACGAATGTTGTAATTACATCGTGGAAGAGGCATCTAAAATCATACAAACTATCTGTTCAATTAACTTTTCATTTATATGTTGTGATGTCATAATTTTTTTCTCTCGCATAACTGCAGCTTTATCACTATTACAGTGGAATAACGAAAATTTTGACAACATCTCCAGAAAGAAATGGAAATTGAATTTGACTGTTCTTGTGTGTTTTCGATTAGCTGAGGTAGATCTCAGATGTAACTGGTTCAGTTTCAGCACACTGATATGAATGAAGCTATGATTCAGCATGACTCCATATAAAAAAAATTGGAAGACTAAGGTATACAATTTCCAAGTGATTAACTTCGTATTTTTACTAGTTTTATTCATCAACACATTTGAATATATTTGCTATGCAATCATAGCCTAAAATTTATTGCAAATAATCCTTGCACCAAAATACTGTAGTTGGGTATGTTTGTATATATATATATATATATATATATATATATATATATATATGTGTGTGTGTGTGTGTGCGTGTGTGTGTGTGTGTGTGTATTTAAGTGTGTGTGTGTTTTTCTTAATGTATGTGTGCGTGTTGTGAGGCGCATGCTGGTGTGAACATTAGTACTTCTGCACACAAATGATACTGCATCGTTTAAAGTCGGTGCTCCAGCATGGCTGCAGTCAAACGACTGAAACATGTAAACGAGTAAATGAGTATATTAATTTAAATTATGGAACTAAACAGAATAAATTCGCAGATTTAGCTCGCTGACTCTTTTGGTTTTATTTTGTAGTGTTATCTATTAAAAATAATTAATATTTTGTCAAATGGTAGTAAAAATTACAAAATGCAATGTATATGATCTTTGGAAACTGTTTATAAGTAGTTATAAATATTGAAATCTAGTTTTTTTCCATGAAATATTGAATGAAATCTTTATAATCGAGTAATAAATGGCCGTTTTGCCCATGTACAAAACAGCTTCTGGACGCAGATGGCCCAGAATATCTTATAATCCGTACTAATTTAATGCCAGGTTACTTGAAATTCCCGTGACCACCATGCTTTTTTATGAGCGTCCATCTTTCGCAGTGCCATGCATAGTACAGTGGACTTGCATCGTTTATACTAGTGTACTGTTGCCTGTTTTATATTTACTAATTTGAATGAATTTAATATTTGATCAATTAATCGGTGCCCAACCCTGGTCAGGAAAAATTAATAATCTTAAGAGCCTTTGGAATGAAAGGTTCCGGAAAATTTATTGTGTACTTGAAGAGTGTCAGCAAGCTTTTTGTTGTATTGAAACAAATTTTGTTGTAAGCTCAGTGCGTGTGACCCCACTGAAATACAACAAAAAATGGACATGAAACAACATCAAATAATCAGTATATATGCAGCTTGTTAAAAACGGATTCAAATAAGCCTGACCATTAAGTTTTAATTCTTCATGGCTAATTGTCCTGGTGTGATAAAAGCGAGACTTCTATCAGTTTAGAAATCGGTCCGTTATCGTTAATATCTATAAACATAAGAAATGGATGAAGATCAAGTAGGAAACCAATCGAAGCCTAAATTATTATATGACATTATTTTGTCGAGCCATTAATGACGTATTCTCTGAAAAAAATAAATAATAACAACTTCAACCAGATTTTGAAACATTTATCAGGCACTTGTCATTTCGTGTACGGCGCAGGGTCCGAGTAAGAACAAACAATTCATTTATTTGACGTCAAACCATAAACATTTCCTGAATTCCACGAATGACCTTTCGCCGAAGCTGAGACATTACTAACAACACCCACTGTGAACAACACTAAAATTATAGCAACAATATCAACAGCACTAATGCCTATTTCCTGTTGATATTTATAATGATTTAAAGTGCCATAATTTGTAATCTACACCAATAGATGTAGTCCAGCTGTTTATCTTAGTTCAGTCAATCACAACTCCGTTAGCAAAAGTTTCTTTTAAAATTCATTTTTATCATACTTCTAAGTTATCAGTATTCAGCTGCCGTAGTTCTTCGTATATAAACATAACACACCTCATAGAAACTTATCCTATATATCACTAACCCAATCAATCAAACAGCGTAATTCACTGATTACTTATTTGTGTTGTTTCGAGCAAAGCTAAAGTGTATATAAGACATGGCAGAATGAGACTGTGACGTGATTTGGTTACCTGGCTGGAATGATTACAGATATACTTCAAAAGCAGTTGGAAAACATAACAGTATCATAACCCACCTTACTCTCTCTTCTCTTATAATATGTCCTTTTTTTAAGTATTCTAATATATTCCCAGCACAGAAGAAAGTGTCGAAGAATGAGTGGTGGCGGTAATCTCCAGGAATCAGAAATTCGTAAAAATTTTGTGTTTCAACTCACGAAATACAGCTTATAAACTTAATGCAATATAAAAGATATGAAAAATGGAGTGTGAAATTGAGGGAGATTTGGTTACCTCTTTGTAGAAGTTCGTGCAAATAAAACCATTTTAGAACATAGAGGAAAAGTTTGAGGAAATAAAACTGGTTACTGAGAATTTTCTAAACAGCATTCACAATATTATTGTGAAGTCTGTAAGCCTACATTTGAAATGTAATAGTATTGATGTCGATAACTGGTATAAGTGTATCAATAAGACATAACTAGAATTAATCAATTTGATATTCTTGCTTTTCAACGTTTTCAACTTAAAACACCCTATATTTCGCTGAGAACTGCAGCACAGAAATCTATTGTTCGGTAATTACTCCACTTGCATGGAAAATTCAAAATCAGCAACTTCTTTCGGTGCAAGTGTGTGACTTTACGTGACCATGTAAATATACATATGATCTTGTGGGTTTACATTTCCTAGATATAATTTCTAAGAAACATAATACCCTATTTTTTCACATATACAAGAAATACAAGTTTGCTATAATTAAAAGCACTAATAGCACTAAGTAGACAGATCTTATCCTCTGAACTTATAGCAACAGGGGGCTCGAAATAAGCCTACATCTATCGAAACACTAACACCTATCGCAACTACAAGGAACTACAATTTTCTTGAAGTTACAACTATCTTACACACAATTTCATAAGTGATAAGGTCTTGTGTCACTTCTCTGTATACAGTTTAATACCCTCATTTACAACATCAGCTGAAGGACCCCCAAATATTTCTCGAATGATGAGATATTATTTAAGCCACACACTACAATGAAACCTTACTAGCTAGCGTGTTCGAATGAGAAGATATCAATGGAATGTGTGTTCGATTCCTGGTGGTACATTGTACTCTTGACCAAGACACTTTATTTCACGATCGTTCATTCCACTCAGCTAGTAAAAAAGAGCTGTACTCGTAATTCAAATGGCTAACCTTATATTCTGCACCCAATAAATCTCCCAGAGAACTATGTTACGTGTATGTATGTAAAATCGTGTATGTACGTGTATATATATATGATTGACCGTTGACTGAACACTATTCAATTTTTTTTCTCCGTGTTTTTCTCCTTGTCTCCGTATTCTTTCTGTTGAAGAGCGTAGCTCGAAACGTCAAATACTTTCCGTATTCCCGAGCGTCATACTAATATATACTTTTGTTATTTACACCACCTGTCCTCGTCTGTTGTTATTATTTGTATATTCTGCCATATATATATATATATATATATATATATGTGTGTGTGTGTGTGTGTGTGTGTGTGTGTGTGTGTGTGTGTGTGTGTGTGTGTGTGTGTGTGTGTGTGTGTGTGTGTGTGTGTGTGTGTGTGTGTGTGTGTGTGTGTGTGTGTATGCGTGTGTTAATGTGCACGCATATAAATATTACTTTCTGTGTATGCGTGCTTATATATACGGTGGGTAAGTTATTTGAGGACACACATTTCTTGGGTCATTGCTGTAAGTTTTTCTAAGTCTGTATGGTTCAGAAAATAATAATGGCAAACCCTCAGCTTACACAAGAAATGAAGAGGCATGCTGTTATTGAGGTTATAAAGACGAAGCATAGCGATTTTGAAATATCTAGATTTTTAAAAGTTGCCAGATCTTTCGTCTACAAAAGTTTGTAAGGAACTAGAGACTGAAGATGGAAACTTATCACCAGTATCAAAGTATTCTAAACGCTCTGAAATCATCACAAAAACTGAATTTACTCAATTTACTACATAGTGGTCCTGGAAATAATCGTTAAGCTCTGGATAGAGAGTGTATGCAATGGAAGGCCATATGTGTTTCAGTAAGGCACAGCACTATCACACATGTCTCTAGTACCACAGAAATGGATGGCTGAAAATTTCATGATCACATAATTCTTAACATATGGCCTCCTAATTTCCCAGATCTCAATCCATTGGACTATTACAAGTGGAGCGTTGTTGAGAGAGAGGTCAATGAACACGCCCATGCATAAAGTTATTATTAACTGTTATTATATATATGTTTTTTTTTTATAAATATAAATCTGTCCTCATATATCTTACGCACCCTATATATATATATATATATATATATATATATATATATATAAACAACAGTCTTAGTGGAGATGACCAAGTAATATACGTTAAACGTGTCTCTTTCTATAACTTTATATATATATACGAATATGATTTTCAGTGTCTGCGTTTATGTATGTATGTATGTATGTATGTACGTATGTATATATGTACGTATGCATGTATGTATGTATACGCCTGTGACATACGTATTCGTCTGTGCATATGTATAAAGGTATATAACTATATATATGTATATATATATATGTATGTATTTCTATGTGATAGTGTATATCCATGTGTGCGTGAATATGTATATACGAAAGCCAATATAATCTTTAATTATATACTGTGTTCATTGCATTAATTAATTTTAATCTACTTTACATCAGAAGCTTCATGGGTTTCAATCAATAGTTGAAATCAATCAATTTGCATTACTCTATTTACCGATCGATTTTGACCTCAACAGGATGAAATAATATATCATCGGCGGTCATTTGAGAGATAAGTTGAACAGTTAAAATAGAGCCAGGACAAGAGCAAGGCGAAGAATAAGAACCATTTAAACGAAAAGCATTAAAAAGCGCAATGCTTTCGTGTCTAGTAATATTAATTTTAAAAGTGGCACCAAAAAAAAGAAAAATTGTGTAACATAATAATGCCTGTGGTAAAATGTATGAGGCCTGAAATTTGGGGTGAGTGGGAGATTGTTGATTACATCGACCTTAATGTTCAACTTGTACCTATTTTTTATCACAACCGAGAGGGTTAAATAGAATGTCGACCTCAGGAGAATTTGGAGCTCAGAAATTAAAGACGAACCAAATGCACGCGAAGCATTTTGTCTAACTCAATAACGATTCTACCAACTCGTTGCCTTAATAATTGTTTCTAAAATAAGTAGAGATTTGATTTGATATTTTGCGGTCGTAGGGCTAGTCAATAACATCGACACCACTACTGGTACTATTTTATCGATCCGAATAGGATAAAAGGCAATGTCGACCTCGGTGGTATTTCATATTAGTAAGTAAATAGCCGGAAGAAAAGCCGCCAGCATTTGATCCGACACACTAATGTTCCTGCTGACACCTTAAATTAAAATATTTTGTCGTTTATATTTTAATTTTGAGTCACTGTACGGTGACCATGCTGGGGCAACGCCACGAGGAGTTTGAGTCAAACGAATCGGTTACAATACTTATTGTTCTAAGCATGAAACTTCCTCTCTCTCTCTCTCTCTCTCTCTCTCTCTCTCTCTCTCTCTCTCTCTTTGTCTCTCTCTGTCTCTCTCTCTTTCTCTTTCTCTCTC
>NC_068992.1:19421395-19422077 GCF_001194135.2 Octopus bimaculoides
TATATATATATAATACACAGAAAACAGCATTACTAGACATTGAAAACATCGAACCACAACACATATCCAACGCACTCAGAGCAGTGCTCCGTAGTGCAGTGAAAGCACGTCGTAAAAACTAAGACTACTGAGTAACAATAATCCTTTCTACTATAGGCACAAGTCCCGAAATTTGAGGGAAGGGGCCAGTCGATTAGATCAACCCCAGTACGCCACAGGTACTTAATTTATCATCCCTGAAATGATGAAAGGCAAAGTCAACCTCAGCGGAATTTGATCTGAGAACATAAAGACAGACGAAACACCGCTAAGCATTTACCCTGGCGTGCTATCGTTTCTGCCAGCTCGTGGCCTTACTGAATAACAATAAACCTTTCTACTCTAGGCACAAGGCTCAAAATTTGGCGGGAGGGGGACAGTCAATTAGATCGACCCAAGTACGCAACTGCTGCTTAATTTATCGATCCAGAAATGATGAAATGATGTTGACCTCGGCGCAATTTGAACTAAGAACGTAAAGACTGACGAAATACGGCAATGCATATCTCCCTGCTAGCTAACGATTCTGGCAGCTTGCCGTATTACAGAGTATCAATAACGAAAACTAAATTGAAAGGGGGAGAAAAAACTTACAATAATAATAATGACAATAAATCTATTAAAGACACAAGGCCTGACATTT
>NC_068992.1:19422352-19423124 GCF_001194135.2 Octopus bimaculoides
GATGGTGGTGATGATGATGATGATGATGATGATGATGGTGATGATGATTATGATGATGTTAATGATGGTGATGATGTTGATGATGATGATGATGATGACGATGATGATGGTGATGATTGTGATGGTGATGGCGATGATGATGATAGTGATGATGATGATGATCATCATCATCATCATCATCATTATCTTCATCAACAACAACTACTAGTGAAGTAAATGCAAACGATGTGTATGTTTGAGTTTTGCATCCAACCAAAAAAACAAAGAACAAAAAAAATGTGTAAAGATGCTTATAGCTCGTAGATTCAAAGAGCAGATCTCTGTCTCCAAAAAATATGCTATGTATCATACTGAAGCACAGAACAAGATATCTAGCTGCGCCTCGATTTTCAATAATATAAAATTACATAGTATAGAATATCTTATCTAGTGCGTGTGCATCTTAAACAATGTTTGCGCATAATATTCCCGTAGCGTGATTGATAGAATAGGCAAGTAATAGCTTTATGTAATAATTCCAAAAGAAAAAACATTAATATAGAAATATTTGAGAAATTTTCCATGTAATATAATTATTTTTTTTCACAGAAGTGGCTGTGTGATAAGAAGTTTCCATCTTAACCACATGCTTCCGGGTTCAATTCCAGCTTGTCACACCTCGGTCTGCCAAATCCACCTTCCGTCTAACAAAGATTTGTGAGTGGATTTGATAAAAGGTAAGTGAAAGAAGCCCGTCCTATATGGATATGTATATATATATATAGATATATAT
>NC_068992.1:19423471-19424604 GCF_001194135.2 Octopus bimaculoides
AAAGAGTGAGAGGAAGTTTTTACCAACAATTTATCTCTTCAGTTCGCCATGTTATCGAAAACCTTTTCCTTATTAAAACTTCATTCTATATATTTTGAGAGGGTTCACAATTCTTTCGTGTTGTCAATCAATGCTTTGTTAGCCATTTGAAGGCTAAATGTTTCGTACACTCCGAATAACGGGTAGGCCTTTCTGCTCACTTGCCGCACACAAGTTGTTTTCTCGCTTTTTCGTTTGCTTTTATTTTTATTCTTGTTCTAGTCAAATTTGTACTTTATTCCACTTGCCTTTATTTGATGTTTCTTCGTGCTTTCCTCATTCTCGAAAACCTATAAGTGTACTACGAATAATTTGGCTGTGAGAATGGCTCCATAAATCTTAATGTGAACGTGACGGTACAGGAAAGATTGCTTTTCCTTATATGGCATATTGTTTTAGATATATGCCAGAGCTGTGTAAAACCCTAGACCTACTTTCATTTGACACAAACAATTTAGGTTCTGCATTTGCTGCTTATTAACGAATGGAAGATTAACGTAATTTTCCACTGTTTCATTTCAAATTGTATGTCTTTCATATTCAGAGATGAAACGTTGGAGATAATTTTGGCAAACCTGGTAAGATTATCAGAAAAGCTTCGAATTTTGTATTCCCCAATCGGCAACAGTTGGATTTATATGTAAATGTTAATGTTGTGACTGTTGATGATCTTATCTCTGCTACTAAGTGAACATTTAAAACCACATGGATTATTATTTTTACATGAACCTGTAAAATTTATTCCTGCAGCTGAATGTTGTGTGTCTAGCCACACAGCAAGTCACACCTCTTTTTACTAATCTTTTTATAATGACTACACTATATATGTCTGTAAGGTAATTTCTCTGCAAGAGTCTACCCGTTACTCATCTCCGCTTCCATAATATACAATTTATAAAATGTATAAAAATTGTCTCCATAATTCTGCATATGAATCCCATCCATTTCTCTGATAGTTTAAGGCCTTATATTTTTTCCATGTTTACACACAAACATAAATTTATATCCGCAAATACCTACTACACGCGCACACATACACAAATGCACGCAGACATATATGCACATATATGTGTATGTATACGTATATATATATA
>NC_068992.1:19425125-19434256 GCF_001194135.2 Octopus bimaculoides
ATATATATATATATATACACACACACATTTAAATGTTTTTGCAGGTGTTTTCACATTATTTTCTCATTCATCATAAAGAACAGAACATAATACCTAAAACAACATTTAATATAAAAATATTCGTGTTCCGACGTAAATCTGTGATAATTCTGTCTGAGTTGACTGACTTGCTTACTTTCATAACCTTAATCATTAGTTTTAGTCTGCATGTCTCTAAATATAGTTTGGTATTTATCATTTAGAAAACTAGAACTTACTAGAGATCAAATATATTTATTTTACTTTGTGAGTAATTTTATTTTTAATCCTTTAATTCATTTACAGCGTTTTGCGAATGCAATTATATGAAATATAAGCGAATCGTAATTGAATATTGGGAAAAAATTGGCACTGTTTTATATTAAGAAATGAACATTTGTTGTTAACGATTTACTGTCTTTCGACTCAGATTGTAACCAAGATTGAGTTTTATTCATATCGACTTTCGTATATCTAGATACAGACACAATATTACGGTAGACTTATAAGATATGCTGAGGTAAATACCTTTAGCAATGTGCAAGAAACCTACGTGTTTCGTTTAATCGCGACACTTAGAAACTGAAACTGTTTCGTGGACGCTTTGTTTTTTATTGAAGAACAGCAGAGTTATGAGCAATATACGATACGAAACATAGAGTGACAATGAATGAGTATTTGAATCCACCTTAGAGGAAGTTATTAATAATATTAGTCTCAATTTTAATAAGAGGAGTTAAGGCAATGACATCGACTCCAGTGAGCAACTGTTACTTTTTTGATCGACCTCGAAAAGATGAAACGCAAAAATCGACCTCGGAGATGTTTGAACTCAGAAAGTAAAGACGGATGAAATGCCGTTAAGCATTTTGACCGGCATGCAAGTACTTATAATAGTGAATACAAATATAACGTATATCTACAAAGCTGAAGACTCCACCTTTCATAATATAACGCAAGACATTTTGACACAGGACAGAAAGCGCTGGAAGAAATACTGCAAGGCATCCTGTCCAACACCCAAACCATTCTCTGATTCACCGCCTTTAACATATTTTTCTTTCATCTTTTTTTCACCTGTTAATCATTAGACTGCGGCCATGCGTGGGTACCGCTTTGATAATCCAAGCACCTATTCTATCGACCTGTTTTGGTGAACCGCTAGGCTACGTCGGAACTAACATCACGCTACTATATAATAAACATTTGTATAGGAAGTATTAATACTTCCAGAACTGGGGTTTGTGGAGTAGGAGGTGGGAGAATCCAATCATGAATTTGAAGGTGGGGTTGTTGTTAATGTATTCAAGCGTAGAGTTTTCTGGGCTCTATTATGTTGCACCATTCTTTTGTCTTTTTTAAGATTATCCAGGTTATATGTTTTAGCAGAAGCAGCAGTTTAAAGTTGGTGGCAGATTAGAAAGCATTGAACTTTCAGAAATTGGTCGTTGTGTTTCTCTAAACCGCAATGCTATAGCATAAACGACGAGGGTCTTGAGGTTGGCTGCGCAAGGATTAAAAGGGGCTGAAATAGCTATTAGGTACCCACAGGCTCTATATGCATATCCAGCTCTACGATGCCAACAGTTACAAGTCGAGAATAATGGGGGAAAACTTTTCAGTTTTTACATTATTAACAAAACGAAATAATAACTCAGTCGTTCACGTTGATGCTGTTTATTTTTTTATTATTTACTTTACAATGTAAAATATCGTGTAGATTGATGGCAAGTCTAGCGGTACGTGCATGATGTTGTATGCATTAGATTTGGAATTGTATCAAATATGTAACAAGATTGTTATTTTGTTGTTTATGAAGAGATGTTTGCCACTACTATTATTAAATTCATGCCTGCTTGAGTTAATGGGTTCGTGTTTAATGATTGCTCCATAGAGATATTCACGAATTCACTCGCACCTTTGACATCTCACGCATAGCATGCTTGTGAATCTGGACAACTGCAAAGTTTCGAGATGAAAGACAAATATCGAACATTCTTGTATATTCTTCTACTGTGACACATTTTTAATGGAAAAATAAGATTAATATTCCGTGCGTCTATCTATATGCATGGGTAATTATGTGAATGTCTCTTTTATGTTTGAATATCTGTGAGAAGATTTGCGAATGGAAGTTTTCGATTTAAGATATATCGTGAGATATGATATGTGTGTATGTGCGACTGATTTAGACAAAGACGTTATGAGAACGTGCTGCCTATTGGTTTCTTTATGCGTGTATCAAATTGTAAGAGAGATATACGGCGGAGAGAGAGAGAGAGGGAAAGAACGAAAAGGTGACAGGTATAAGGAAAAAGATTGCTTAGCAGTTTTAATGCACACCTTGGAATATGAATTTGTTTGACTCTGGCATAAGTACACATAACTCTAACACTGTAGTCGACATAGTGATCTGTAATTAACGACTAGATATTTATCGCCTTCCCTTAATGGTGGAAAATAATAAGCGGTGAAGACGATGTCGAGTCACATCCTCCAGGATTTATTGTATGACGTGCTACTGTTTCTGTAATATAATATAATATAATATAATATAATATAATGTAATATAATATAATGTAATGTAATATAATATAATATATATACATACATAGGTGCATTTTTTCTATAATAGCAGATGTTATTTTTTCCATATTCTGATTGTAAGTATCAGTAGCTTACGTTTGCAAGTCAAACTATTTTGCATGTGTTTGGAAAGAAATAAATATAAAGGAAAACAGAGAAAAAAAAGAAAGAACAAAAAAAGGAAAAGAGAAAGAAGGGAAATTCTTACTTTATTAAAATGTTCTTAGTTGTTAGTTTACGGTATCATTAAAGCGTGTGTTGCTGCTATCATATTTCACTCGTTATTTGTAACTATCCGTCAGCAAAGTTGTGTTGTATATACATATGATAGCGTAGTTCTCAATTGAAAAAAATGACTTAAATATCTGTAAAATATTCAGATCTCTAAGCATTGATGCTTTGAGGAATGTTTAAAGAAAATAATTACGTTTTGAGTACAAAAATTATGTGATTTCATATAGTTCTTATTTCAAATATTTACTACACTTACTCAGAATCGATAAAATGGAGAATTCCAAAGCAGACGACCTAATTTATCTAATGAGGTCTCGCATGGCTCTGCACATGATGACAGGTTATGTCTCATTGTGTGGCACCTTGGACAAGTGTCTTCTACTATAGTCTCGAACCGATCAAAGCCTTGTAAATGGATTTCTTAGACGGAAGCTAAAAGAAGCCCTTCTTATCTGTGTATATCTATGGATGCGTATGTGTATTTCTGTGCGTGTGTGTGTATTTCTGAGCGTGTGTGTTTGTAAGTTTGTGTCTATTGTAATTATTTAGCATTACGTTGTTAAAACTTTTCAGAGAGGCATGGAGGTTCACAATTTGTATCCATTATTGAAACTATATGATGTAATATAAAGAGGCAATTTCATTCAAGTAAATTAAAATTTTTCCAGCGCATATACTGTAAAATATTCAGAAGCAGAAATCAAAATATTAATTGTAACTCTTAATAGAAAGAGATAAATCGAAAGTGACGTCATGCACAATGTAATCATTAATTTGAACTCTTAAAGACCGAACTTTATTTAAATATATACCGTTCTGATCGGGGTCCAAATCTAAACAAGTATGATTACTTTGTTGCCTATATTATTTGACGCTATGCACATTACTAATGATAATCTTAATGCGATCAACTAGGTCCCTGGCTTAGCTCTTTGTCTGCTCAGAAAAGTTTAATACATTTATCCTAAGCGTCCAGACTTTTAGCAAGTGTTTGTTTCGTGCGCTCTGGGTAGTATAAACCTTTCCTTTTATAAATACCAAAGTTACTCTGGTGGTTGAAAAAGATTTGGGGATGTGTATCATGATAAATGGGAACCAAAGAATGTCTTGTATATCTCATTGTGATACACAATGCGAGCAAAGGTGAATATGTGTGGATTTAAATGCCAGTATATTGATATGATGTTGACTGAAATCACAACTTCTGTAATTGCTCTCTGGTCGAATATTTGGCGTTTCAGACCAACAATTGAAAATCGTGTACTTATTTCTTGCATCTATTACGTTCACTTTCAGTTGACACATACAGAATATTAACTATGTTTTCTTGTTGTGACCTATACATAGGAACTACAATTCCCTGTAAGGAAATGAAGTTTATAATCATTCTATTTTAATGTTTATAAATGAAATGTCTAAGATACAATATGCTAAGGACTAAAAAATTGTAAATGGTCGCCAAGAGCACTTTCTCTTCTCAGCGCCAAATATTCAATTTAAATACCATTAATCAAATAAAGACGCCCTAAAGTGACTCATAAAAAAACTCAAATGATTTTTTTACATTTCAAATATGAAGAAATATAGTATGAGTTTCATAGAAAAATTATCGTCAATATTTCCTTTCCCTCCGGTACCTGAGGGGTTCATGTTGAAAACTGTCTTGTTTTCATACATTAGGCTTCCATTCATTTATTTCACTTCTTTCTAGTTTACTTGCTTCAAATACTTAATGAGCT
Organism: Octopus bimaculoides; assembly: GCF_001194135.2. Taxonomy (NCBI): domain Eukaryota; kingdom Metazoa; phylum Mollusca; class Cephalopoda; order Octopoda; family Octopodidae; genus Octopus; species Octopus bimaculoides. Next base: position 19,429,703 of record NC_068992.1, read on the forward strand.
CTTAAAACGAGATAAGAGCTTTTTTTTCACCGTGAATTTCCTTCATTAAAGAAAATAAAAACATTGCGTTCCTACATATTCAATATCTCATCTCCTTAATTTATCAACGTAAAGAATCATTGAATATCCCGGTTCTTTTATGAGAAAATGCATCAAGTATACATCAAGTATACACAATGCATTAAGATGCGCATAAAAAAGGGGAATCGATTTCGTATTAAACTCATCATCATTCCCGCAACTAATGATTTAGATGATAGCATAAGAAAGTTGTTTCCGGGCCTGGAACTCTACGCACCAAATGGAAGAGGGAAATAAAGTCAGGATTCATAACAAACAAAGAAGAAAAAACACATTCCTAAAATTTTTTGAAAAGATTTCTGAAATGACAGTACGTCTAGATTGAACCGTAGAAACACAAATTTTAAAATAAAACCTATTTCTACGTGACTAAACTATCAAAATCCTTCAGTTTTCTTTTCAAAGAGACACACGATTAAACTACGTTCGAATTATTTCTATTCTCTGGAAGGACTATCATTTATTGCTGAATTCTACAGCTATATCACGTCACATCCTTTGTAAACGAAAAGTCAACAGATCGTAACTTTATATGCCAAATACTATTTTTCGATCATATATTACACAAGGCAGTTTATATTACAAACAATTTAAACCGAGTGGGTTTGTAATGATAATAATAATACGCGATTTGTATTTGTCACAACTAAGTTTAAACAGTGTTACGAGATGGAACTGTTTACTGCCTTCTGATATTGTAGCATTTAGTATTAACAGAATGATTAAAAAATGTGTTACCTGTTCGAATGTATTTGACGCATATCCGAACCGTAAGGAAGCTTTTCACTGTGTTTTGTCATAGAGAAGATTGCGTGATGTGGACAAATGGGTGTAAGTATACCACACCAACGTGCAGTACGATCTGACTAGGCTTTAAAACGCGTGCATTTCGGAGAAGTTAGCACTTCTTCAGCCATAGAAACCAGCCAAGATTGCGCTGAGAGCTGACTCGAGAGACTATCTCTCTTATGATGTTCTCATCATTATACAATCGCTGGTAGCGCTAATCGGTGACACATCGTAGATAAAAGCTGGTGGCAATTTGTATTTATTCAAGTTTGCATCTATTCACGTTAGTGCTTAGTACTGTTATCCAGTATAATACAGGTTGTCCACAAAGTCTGGGTACATAGGGATTAACACATACTTTAAGAAACTATTATATCTTATATTTAATTGTTTATGTTATGATTCTATTTACTCCATGTAGCCAGACTTCGTGTACACTCTGTAGAATGTTATATGATTTTAGTATTTTGTTACATACGCGTCAAACACTATTTATGTCTATTTAAGTCAACTTCGAATATCATGCCAAAAGTACCGAATTGTCGTTTTCCAGTGTAACACTAAAGTATTGCTTCATCCGTCATTTAAAATACATAATGTTAGATATATAAATTCTATTCCCAAGTCGTTATGATACGTGCATTTCGAAATCTACATAGCATATCTTACATACATTCGGAAAAAAATAAGTATTCCATTTGCATAATATAATTTATTGGTGGGTAAAAGTCACATTTAGTATCCTTGCAAGAGATAGAACAAGGTTAGAGAAGTTAGTCTCTACTAATACAAGATTAGATCATTGCAGCGTATTATTATATTTAAATATCTAATCAACCAAACGCATCAGCCTTTTTTCTATTTTCTGAAAACCTAAATGTTCATGAATATATTGACCAACAATTGCTACAGGAGATCAGCCTGGTACATACGGAAAGGTTACATTTAATCATTGCTGTCAAGATAATGCCTTAATCTGTACTGAAAATGCTTAATTGTTTGCTGTTTGCGATACACAACGTTCGCTGATACAAACAGAGAATGGTGACCACCGGATAATTGTGCATCCCCGTTGAAACTAATCTTTGGATATATAGATTCGTTTAAATTGTGAGGCAAATAGCTGAAATGTGCTCAAACATAATTTTTTGGTCTTAGGAGAGGAAATATTCGAACTTATTTACTTTCATTAACTGCACTTAATTATCATAGAAGTCGAAGAGGATGAGGCATAGGCTATTTCAAATACTTCGTGTAAAATCATTGAAGTATTGAAAAAACAATATTTTTAAGGAACCTTTGTCTTTTTGCTCAAAAGAAGACGACGCTTAATTATGACCAGCTTTAACGACCCTGTATTCTATGTATTTATGTTTTCTTTAAGTCTGATGACTGAGGAACTATATACAACTGTATATTTCAACTACATAGGCGTAGGATTGGCTGTGTGGTAAATAGCTTGCTTACGAACCACATAGTTCCGTGATCAGTCCAATGAGTGGCACCTTGGGCAAGTGTCTTCTACTATAGACTAGGGCCGACCAAAGCCTTGTGAGTGGATTTGGTAGACGGAAACTGAAAGAAGCCCGTAGTATATATATATATATATATATATATATATATATATATATATATATATATATATATATATATATATATATATACATGTATAAGCGTGTGTGTGTGTGTGTGTGTGTGTGTGTGTATGTTTGTGTGTCTGTGTTTGTCCCCCCAACAATGCTTGACAACCGATGCTGGTGAGTTTACGTCCCCGTAACTTAGCGGTTCGGCAAAATTGAACGATAGAATGGGTACTAGGCTTACAGCGAATAAGCCTTGTGTTCGACTTGGTGGAGTGAGTGACCTAATGTACACCATATACCTTTCATAACTAGAAAGAAAATATTTGTATAAAGTTGTTCAGCAAGAAAGTGCAGAACTGCATTCCTCGTATTGCGCGAAACTACTTACTTATTCCTTGCTATTTACAAGAGTCTACGACCATCATGTTTATCAGTCAACTATAGATGATATCTTATAGACACTGTGAATGACATTCAATATCTAGATACTCACTTCCGTTGGTAGGCTAACATATACATTATGTGTAATTCTTCTTCTGTCATTACATTCTGACTTCAAATCCCGCCGACGTCAACTTTGCCTTTCATCTTTTTGGGGTCGAAAAATTAAGCACCAATGAAACGCTGGGATCGATGTAATCTACTAGTCCGCTCCCACCAAATTTCAGGCCTCGTGTCTTTAGCAGAAATATTATTTCTAATTCTTCATATTCATATGAATACACACATCTGAAAAAAACTATAATAATTGTCTTCAAGTATCTTTACTCTATATCGCATATTCTAGCAATTATGTACTCACACAAAGGCGGGCATGGCTCGGGAAAGCTTACTTTGCAATCATGTGATTTCAAGTTCATTGCAACGGCGTGGCGCATTGAGCAAGTGTCTTGTACAATAGTTCCGGTCAGACCAATGTTTTATGAATGAATTTGATAGGCAGAAAAGTCCTGGAATCCCGTTGTTTCTATATGTACCAGCGTGTGTGTACCTGTGGGTATGTGTGTGTATGTGTGTGTGGTGTGTGTGTGTGTGTATGTGCGTGTGCGTGTGTGTATGTATGTGTGTATGCGTGTGTGCGTGTGCTTGTCTTTGTCCATCATCAGAGCTTGAGATCCACTGCTAGCTTGTTTCCGTCTTCGTAAAATAGCGATTCGGCAAAACAGATCGTTAGAACAAGTAGCAGATATTGAAAATAAGTTTTACCGTTAATTTATTCGACTAAAACTTTCATAGTGTTCTTTTTGCACAGCCGCAGTTGAACGACGATTGAAACAAGTAAAACAGAAAAAAAATTATTGAAATGATTCCAGATACATTCAAGTGAATACATTGTGGTGGAAAAATATATTTAAGCGATTTCATTATCCATTTGCTTTCACTTTCATAATGAACTGTTAATGCAGGACGTTTTCCTATTTCGTGATATTGCTAGCCCCGTCAATTTTGCTTATCGAAGATGTTTCTATAACCTTTGAAAAAGCTAAAGTGATTGTTTTTTTTCTGAGGAACAAATTTCATTCTAATTTAATCAAGGAGGAACTGACATCACGATATTAGAAATAATTTAATGAAGAAAATTAAAAACATATGGTTTATTAGATTATTGACATTGAAAAATAATTTGAAATAAAAATACGTACGTCTTTTTCACACAAAGCACGATCAAATTTGTATTTTTATAGAAAATTATTAACGTTGTTGTTGTTCTGGTGCTGAATTTTATCTTTCATTCAGATCTTCATGTTCTCGTCGTTGTATACTGCAACCTAAATTAAGTTCATGCTTGAAGTTAGCTGTTCTGCTTGCGTCGCTTGCAACGACATTAGATTTAGGTATTTGGATTTTGTTTAAAAATAGAATATCAAATAACACGTGGAAAGAAATGAAATGATATTGATACTAGTATAAGCAGAAATACATACCCTGACAAACTTACAAACGTGTACGCGCAGACAAGCACACACATACACACACGCACGCACACGCATACACACACGCACACATGTGTATGTATGTATGTGTGTATGTATGTATGTGTGTATGTATGTATGTGTGTATGTATGTAAGTGTATATATATATATATATATATATATATAT
>NC_068992.1:19434410-19435715 GCF_001194135.2 Octopus bimaculoides
ATATATTTACAAACATAGAAGGTGGGCCAAAACTCACGGACAATAAAGTTGACTGGCACGAACTGATTAGATTTTGGGATCAAACCGGCACGGGACAAGTATTCTAGATTAATTTTTATATTTACTTTACATGTAGTATTCCGATCTTACGGACTATTAAATCTTTCTCTGATTATCTCCCTTAAAAGCACGCTCATAGTTTCTACGTGAGCTATGGAGGCGTTGCTGTTTCCAAAACTTTATTTTCGTTTCTCTATTATTAATCTTACCAAAGAATTACTCTCAACACATGGCTACGTCGTTCTTCCACTACATCTGCTCGTGATCAGAGATGCACATATTGTCAAACCCCAAGGGACATGTTCAAAACGTTAAGGTGAAACAATTGTCATCCCAATGTTCATCATGGGATGTGAAGGTAGTGTGTAGGCCCTATTTGTAATGCTGTGTAAGTGTCGTCTGCAGTTGGAATAGGGAAACTTTTCTCTACGAATGCCATTTTTAGTCTATCTACTGATATAGTGTCTTTACTACCATTAAGGTCTATAGTGAAACCTTTATCCGTGCATAATAGAAAATGGAAAGGACCTGCACAATGTGCTGTTAAGGGAGGTTTAACATCATCGTTGCGCACAAAATCGTGAGTCCAAGAAGTAAAGCTTCCTTCAAGGCCGAGCTAAAAATGCGATTGTTACGTAGGTAATAGGATTTAAACAGGAAGGATATATTCAACATTGGTAAAACAAAAACTTGTCGAGGATAAATTAAATTTATTATTATTACTGAATATGTTAATGTTATTTAATTTCTGAACGGTTTCGATGCCGTTTGTTTATGAAAGTTGATTTCTTTATCCATCAGTTTCTACTTAGAGACGCGGGTAAGATTAATAATAGAGAAACGAAAACAAAAAATTTTGAAGCAGCAACGCCTCCATAGCTTACATAGAAACTAGGAGCGTGCTTTTAAGGGAGATAATCAGAGAAAGATTTGAAAGTCCGTAAGATCGTAATACTTCATATAAAGTAAATATATAAATTAATCCAGAATACTTGTCCGGTGCCGGTTCGATTCCAACATCTAATCAGTTCGTGCCAGTCACGACGCCAAACATCCCTGAACGTTTCATTCGAATGCACCCAGCGGATCATGAGATATCTTGTCCACGGTCAAACAAACAAACATGATTGAAATCAATGCGTCTGCCTTTGCTAAGGTGGAGGTAATAATAATAATAATAATAATAATAATAATAATAATAATAATAATAATAATAATAATAATAATAATAATAATAATAATAAT
>NC_068992.1:19436885-19444136 GCF_001194135.2 Octopus bimaculoides
TAGAACAAAACTCTACAAATCCAAATATATGGTACCCTAGGCATAACACCTACATGAACTTCTAACTTGTTGTCTCTTGAGGTCTCTGGGTGAGATTTGGATCCAACTTGTACAAATGCAAAACAAAAGTCAAACATAAAATAATAATAATATTAATAATAATAATAATAATAATAATAATAATAATAATAATAATAATAATAATAGCAATAACGAAAATAATAATAATAATAGCAATAACAATAATAATAAATTGAACTACTGGGCACTGCACACATCCTACGCAAAACACTTTCAATACAGTAACCATAAGAGCATCACAGTAAACCACAGCACATATCCAAGGCGCACAGAGCTGCGCTCGGTAGTGAACTGAAAGTACTGAATAATAATAATAACAATAATAATAATAATAATAATAATAATAATAATAATAATAATAATAATAATAATAATAATAATAATAACTTTCTTATTCGAACGGAGAAATATATCATGATTTTGCTGTTGAAATTCCACAGAAGGAGCATTGGATCTTGGTTAGAAACCGACCCTTTCTCTATTGGCAAGAAATCTTGAAATAAAACTCAATAATAACATACATATATACATACATACATGCATATTATATATATTATATACATACATACATACTTATACCTCAGCACATATAATGGAAAATGTACGTGTATTCTGAATGAATAGATAAACTCGACTATATGCTTTGCATACGTCTATTTATTTTGGTAATCTAAACATACGCGTGTACACTGCACATATATATGTAACTGTTTATCAATGCATTCACTTATGTTCCTCTGTCGAAAGGTTACTTAGTTTCCAGCGTTTTTACCAGTTTATGTTAATAACGTCTTTGGTGGAAATGTTTTTTTGCAATTTACTGTCTCTTTTATCAAACTCTTGCTCTTTCGAACTACAGTAAATTTCATGAGGTTTTGCGTTTTATGTTTGATTTTGTTATTGTTGTTTCTCTATTTGTCGTTGTTTGCGAATTTCCTTTTGTATTTGCGGATTTTCCAGTATTATCACTTATACTGTCGATTCTTTTGTTCTTGTCGCTGTCTTTGTGAGAGGAGTGGTGGTGGGGTAATATTAGACTTCGTGTGTTTGGAAAAAAGGTTTCTGTATTTCGCTAAAAAAATTGTTCAGCTTTTAACTTGGTGAACGCTGCCTTATTTTATCTATTTGTTTTTTCTCTACAATTCTCTCAGGTCATATGTTACAATCTTGTCTTGCATTTGTCGTACGACTATGTCTCAGCGTTCGCAAGAAACTGAACCAACGCATACATGATTGTGGCATTGTATGTTGTTATGAGTTGGTGAGCTCCTAATTACAGGAAGGCTACTCTTATTTCTTTATTACCGACAATGGATTAAACATAGAGGAGACAAACAAGGACAGACAAAGGGATTAAGTCGATTATATTGACCCCAATGCGTAACTGGTACTTATTTAATCGACCCCGAAAGGATGAAAGGCAAAGTCGACCTCGGCGGAATTTGAACTCAGGACCTAACGGCAGACGAAATACCGCTAAGCATTTCGCCCGGCCTGATAATGTTTCTGCCAGCTCGCCGCCTTAAAGCTACTCTTCTTTGTGGTGTTAGAAGGGAAACTACTCCTGTTGGTGTTGTTGGAAATGAATCTGACTTTTCTAGGATCCGGTGTTCGTCTTATTGCTATTACTATTGTTGTTGTAATGGCTCAGAGATTAGAACATCGGGCCCACAATCATGCTATTGGTATAGTAGTTGCTGGTATTGGCCTCATTATTATTATTGTTGTGTATGTAGTGAATTCTGAAGTTGGTAGAAGAGCTCTTCAAAGGTTTAGTGTTACTGCTTGTGTAGCACTCAGTTCTCCTGCTTTGTGATACAACGTAACTCGGAATACTTTTATGATCGTTGGAAATATCTGGGGTTTTTTGGACAACATTTTCACATTGCTTCGACGCTTTTTCTTTCAGTACTAACCAGAGCTTCGATAAAAGCTTAAGGACAAAATCATTTTGTTCCTTTTCTTGGCGTTGTTGTTTTTAAATAATCATATTTGTCGTTCTCTTTTGGCAATATCGGAAAATTTTTTAATAAAAAAATTCTGAAATCATTAGTTTTGTCTGGTATTGTGTCACTCTGTCGATTTCCTCTGGGCATGCTATAGTTGTTATTGCTAGTATTACTTAGGGGAAACACTGCTCGTATGGGCGGAGATGCTTTGTTAATAATTGTATGACTATCATTAGTAATAATCTTCTTGTGAAAAACTGTGATTGAAAATTGTTTTCTCCTAATAGGAAGGAACAAGTTTTGACAAGTTTAAAGCGTTTATGAAATTCATTCCACATTTTCATCACTAATAAATGCTGCTGATAATTTTGATTTATGCAAGTATATATAGTAGAAAATTATGCCTTTGTCCTCCTTATCATGGAGGTATGAGATTTATTTTAATTTCTTGCTTACGTGTCCTTTACGGCAAACTCGACTAAAATAGTTTTAGGAATGAGTTTATAAAACACCTGATGACCAAATGAAACTTAATGAAACTTAAATCGGATAAGAAAACAGCAATAAGAAGAAGAGCGGCAACATTATCATTAACACCACACCTCCCACGTTGATAATATTGACAACGATAATGATTATGAGGATGATGAGTAGAGCGATGTTGATGACGAAGACAACGAATGATGACGATGAGGATGAGGAGGGGGAGGATGATGACAACGCTGACGATGGTAATGATACTCAAGACAGTGAAGACTGTGGCGGCGACGACGGCCACAGCTACGACAATGAAGGTGACGACCACGATGAAGATGATGGTGAAAAAATGATGATGATGATATTGATGATGATGATGATGATGATGATGATGATGATGATGATGATGATGATGATGATGATGGTGTTGATGGTGATGATGATGATGATGATGATGATGATATCGATGATGATGATGATGATGATGAAAAATTAAATGTGAAACAATGACATGACATTACAATGATATATTCCTGACAAGAGAGATAGGTATAAAAAAAAAATAAAAGGAAGGAGAAAACAACCAAAAAAAAATAAAAAATAAGAATTCTATACGCTTTCTTATGTATCTTGATATATCTCAATAAAAAAATATATTACCTGGGGCATATGGAAATATTATCAAAGTAGAAATGTCTTGAAATGGAAATAAACAAGATGCAAGATATAACTTTAAATACGGTGCTAATAATAATTGATGCACAGAATTGTGATAATATTAACAGGATATGAATAATAAATATATATTTACTAAAATTTGGTTCTCAGTCATATATTCTGTCATTTAGATGCTTCAGTTTCTGAACTGCAGCCACGCTGGGGCACTTTGAATTGCTTATGTTGAAGAGATTGACCCCCGCCCCCAAAGACATGGTATTGACGTGTGTTGCCAAACCACTAAATAACGAAGACGTAATCAAACCAGCACCGGTTGTCAAGTGATGATCGGTTACGAACATAAGCAAAAAGATATACCCACACATTTATATATATAACGTGCTTCCACACAGTTTCCGTCTACCAAATTCATTGTCGTTTTCCGTCGTCGAAATCATCATCATCATCTTCTTCTTCTTCTTCTTCCAAGTAGATTACATCGACTCCAGTACTCAACTGGTAATTAATTTATGGACTCCGAGAGTATGATAAGCAAAGTCGACCTCGGCGGAGTTTGAACTCAGGACGAAATTGCGCTAAGCAATTTTCCTGGCTTGCTAAAGATTCTGCCAGCTCACTAGCTTGAGTTCTAATATATATACATATTGATTTCAAATTTTGGTGCACAGCCATGAAGTCCAGTGGAGGCGTAAGAAAGTAAATTACATGGATCCCAGTGTCCCACTGGTACTTATTTTTTTCGACTTCGAAAGGATGAAAGGCAAAGTCTACCTCGTTGGAATTCGAAAACAGAATGTAAGGACGGATGAAATTGCGCTAAGCATTTTGCCCGGCGTGATAACGACTATACCAGCTCTGTTCTAATAAATATTATTTTCTACTCTAGGCACAGGGCCCGAATTTTGGGGGAGTTGACCATTCAATTAGGTCGATCGCAGTACTCAACTAGTACTTAATTTATCGACCCCGAAAGGATGAAAGGCGAAGTCGACTTCGGCAGATTTTGAACTCAGAATGTAAAGACGGACAAAATACCGCAACGCATTTCGTTCGGCGTGCTAACGTTTCTACCAGCTCACCGCCTTGCGTTCTAATAAATAGAAAGATAGATCCATTTCTTAACTGCTATAATGCTTTTATTTTTACATATATCAGATCTTTAGCCAGTCTCGGAGTATACTTTAAGTAGTTAGTATTGCTATGTCAATGATTATTACACTGTAGCATTTTTGTCTACAAGAAACGCTTGCAGTCTTATTACCGTTTCTCAGCTTGCGGATGATGAAAAGCATTATCATGTTGCTATTTTCTAAGACTGCTGCATGTCCATAATGAAACCATATATCTTTTCCTTCAAGTTGTTGAAATGTATGTAAAGACGTTTTGCTAATGTACAAGACTAAGATGTGGCATTTTTTGTTTGTTTCATTAAATACGCTCGGCTTGTGTCATTTGTCATGTATACTGTGGCAATTATTGATATGTCTATACGTAGCAGCTAATACTGCGTCATGCGCATTTCGGTTTCTACTGACATTTCCAGTTTCGATGTATATATCCAGGACAGAATGTTGTGAGTTATACATACATACAGGCATTCATACACACGCACACAAACGCACACACACAGACGCACACGCACACACGCTTTCTCTCTCTCTCTCTCTCTCTCTCTCTCTCTCACACACACAAACATATATATTTATGTGCATGCATTGATATTCACGGGTAAGATCCTGGGATCCATCTGTAGGACGTTTTTAAGCAGGTATGGAGAACAAAAACTGGACGATGCATGATCAGGAACAATAACAAAATGCAACTGTAAATGTTTGTGACTCTAACTGTCATAGGTTTGTGAAAATCGTCACGTATGTGATTAGCAGCTACCGAAAAATATCTTCAAGTTATTACCTCCCTTAGGCGACATGATGTTGCCGCAAAAACAAACGACAGTGCTATTCGGGGAAAAACTATCTCGGAATAAATATAGTGAATCCCCCTGTAATTGAATACGCAAGCAAATCCCAGCCCAAGAAAAACTGGGTTTGTATTGGAAGTCAACTGGAAGAGTAATCCTAACTGGCCGGATATTGTTGTTTGAAAACGTATGTACCATCATAGAGGTCCTGTGTCCTGCTGATGTAAATATCTCTTTGAAAATCAAAGTTGCAACAGCCAAATGCAACAATAAGTTCAACGATAGAAAGATTTTCCCCCGTTAGAATAAACATAAGTTAGCGAAAGTACGCAATGCTGCTCGATTTAGGATAAGTGAAGGGAAAGAGTAAAGCCTTATGCCCACTTCCGAAACTTCCGGTGCATAGATTATTGTTGGCACTCCGTCGCTTACGACGACAATGGTTCCAGTTGATCCGATCAACGGAACAGCTGGCTCACTCCACAGACACGTGTACCCTTAACGTAGTTCTCGGGGATATTCAGCGTGACACAGAGTGTGACAAGGCTGGCCCTTTGAATTACAGGCACAACAGAAACAGGAAGAAAGAGTGAGAGAAAGTTGTAGTGAAAGAGTACAGCAGGGTTCACCACTACTCCCTGCCGGAGCCTCGTGGAGCTTTAGGTGTTTTCGCTCAATAAACACTCAAAACGCCCGGACTGGGAATCGAAACCGCGATTCTTTGAGCGCGAGTCTGCTGCCCTAACCACTGGGCCATTGTGCTTCCGGTGCATAGATAGATAGAAAGAAAGAAAGAAAGAAAGAAAGAGAGAAAGAAAGAAAGAAAGAAAGAAAGGAAGAAAGATAGATAGATAGATAGATAGACATATACATACATACATACATACATACATACATACATATATATATATGAGTGAGTATCTACTGATGCTGCTATCTCTGTCGCTACTGTAGGAGACCATCATTGAATCTGTGAGTCGGAGAGCAGACCTTTGGATCTCATGGGTTTCTTCTGCTACTAATAAGAATCAAGTCTATTTACCACCACAGAAGTTGTACCTACTGTTGACATATAATCGACAATATCGAATTATTGTTGTTTAATGTCGTTTCTTGTCAAAAGTGAATATCGCAAGCCACAATTTTGCTCCTAGATATTGAAGATACACATATTACCCCATCCTTCCCACAAGGTTTTTGATATTTTTCATAAACCTCCAACAAGGCTAGGCGCTGTTAACTCATTTTGATGTATGATTTTTAATGATTCTAACAATCCAAAACGCAACTAATATGAGGTAGTATTCGAGATAAGCCGATTAACAATGTATTAGTAATAAACAACTTACAAGAGATGAAACATAATTTTCTATATTACTAAGCTTGATTTCAAAGTTGCAATTTTGTAATTCCATTGTAGAATGATTTTACCGCAGTTATCAACCTTGGATGCTGAGTGGTAATGCTTTCATCTCCGCACTGTTTAGCAGACAAAGTTATGATACTGACTTGTGGTTGAGTGGAATCATCAGGTGCATCATATGAAGCACCACATAACACCAAACGTTACACCTGCATTGACCATCATTCCATATTATGCAGCAAATGTGAAAACATGGCAGGTTTCAATAACTTCACAAAGTCCCCGACAGTAATGTCTTCGTCTTGCCTTCCCAAATTCTGCGGTCCCACCTGATGAGGTTCTATGTGGTATATAATTGTGGTTTGCATTTTGAGCCCATTCTTCATTTAGCGGGTCACACATTACTTGCTATAAGCGTACTCTGTCTAAATGAAGTATATTTCATTCAGAATATCTACTACAGCTGTTACCAACTTGTTCGCAGATGGACCTACAAAGCAAAAAAAAGCAATTGTTTTAGTTGACAGAGACTTAAGTTAGCTTTTTCTTCCTTCTCCCCTCAAGGGCATTCATAGATAATCGTGGATCTCTGGCCCTCGTCGATCTAGAACATGTTTCCGAGATTTGAATCTATCGAGCAAGAGAAAAACTTTCGATGCTGCTGTTTAGATGAGAAGTGATACGTGCACGCATACTATTTTATAAAATTTTGTTCTGGCTGACAAGATGTCTACAATAGTTGTAGTTGAAATACAAGTTTTCTTTTTATTAGTGTTTGCTAT
>NC_068992.1:19444209-19445473 GCF_001194135.2 Octopus bimaculoides
CCTGATAACGGAAGAGGGAAATAAAAATTTCGTATAAACAAAACAGCGACTTGATATTTCCTTTGAGAACCCTTGTAAAGGGATAAACCAAACGGTAAAATATGTGTGTGCGAAATTTTTTCGTACAAATAACATTTCAACAACTAACAACCTCCTTTAAATCATTTTTTCTTTTTTGTTTCTGAGCGAGTTGAAAACTAAATATTTTCATGCAGTGAATGACGACGACGACGACGGCGATGATAATGTTGATGATGATGATGACGATGATGATGACGATGATGGTGACGATGATGATAATGATGATGATGATCCTTTGTACTAAAGGCGCAAGGTCTGAAATTTGGAGACAGTGTTTCACTGGTACGTAATTTATCGACCCGGAAAGGATGAAAGGCAAAGTCGACCTCGAAAGAATTTTAAATCAGACCATAACGACGGATGAAATGCCGCTAAGCATTTTCCCTGCGTGCTAACAATTCTATCAGCTCGCCACCTATTGATAATAATAGTAATCGTTTCTACTAAAGACACAAAGCCTGAAATTTTGGAGGCGTGGATTAGTCGATTACATCGACACTAGTGCTCAACTGGTACATGATTTATTAACCCCGAAAGGATAAAAAGCAAAGTCGACTGCGGCAGAATTTAAACTCAGAAAGTAGCGACAGATGAAATAGCGATGAGCATTCCCTCCACTATTCAACTAGCTCACCGCCTGATTTGGCGGAGCACTCTCTTCTCAGTAAGGGTCTGCGCTTCATGCCCTCACTCCATCCAGTAACGAATTTCAGACCGCGCTCATATTCAAAGCTTTGTGCGCCGCTTTAGACTATATGCACTATTCCACAACACTCCACCTTCATCTAATGAAGAGGACTGCTTCACCGACCATCCCACTGGACGCTAGCCCCTGGCCAGTTTCAGACTGTCGATCATTTTGCAAGCACCTGCTAACGTGTTGTAGATCGGTTTATCTTTTGCAGGCGTCCCCGACATTTTACCATCTCCCCGGTCGAATTCTAGGCACCTTCCATGTCTCCGAAGCCGCAAAGACACCATCATAAAACCGGCTGAGTGGGTCATGTTGGTAAGTGGGCTATGTTGTATTCTTTTAATCCCCCAAAATTACGGGTTGACACTCTTGAGATGTGATAGTAATCCCATGTGAAATTTGATCTGATTTGGTTATGCTGTTTGGGAAGGCATTGCGAACAGAGATCCAAAAGAATATATATTTATTTATATATATATATATATATAT
>NC_068992.1:19447717-19448832 GCF_001194135.2 Octopus bimaculoides
ATATATACATACATATATATATATTATTATTATCATAGTTGTTTTTGTTGTTGTTGCTGCTGTTGTTGTTATTATTATCAAGGCGGTGAGTTGGCAGAATCATTAGAACGCCGGGTGTTGTGCTTAGCGGCATTTTGTCCGTCTTACTGTTCTGAGTTCAAATGTCACCGAGGTTGACTTTGCTCTTTATCCATTCGAGAGCGATAAAAGAGATTACCAGCCGAGCAGTGGGGCTGATGTAATCTATTCACCCGTTCCCTCAAAATACCCAAATTTGTACCGAATTTTTAAACCATTATTATTACTATAGCTGTTGATGTTTATTTATTGTTTGTTTTTTTCTTTTACTGACTTACTTTTGTTTTTCTTTAGCAGGGATTACTAATGCAACTCACAACAATCTAATGACAAATATAAAACATAACTAATGCCGTTGTAAGATGAAGTAGATAGAAATGCCGGACATCAAACGCATCTAATGTAGATATCAGACACAACTAATGCACTTAGTGCTGACCTGTGTCAAAAGTAATGTAAGATAACAGACAGACTGCAGATATAAATATTGGTACTTCGTAAACATCAGTAATTTTGATGTCGACTATACATACATATTCGAACATATATACTCTATGCTAAATATAAACTTCAGACACAAGTAATGAATGAAAGAGATAGACATAACTTGTGTAAAAAGAACAACAAAAAAGTCTACGAAATATGTACCCAGCATTCTGCTATTGAAAATATCAATATCAACTATGCAACCCAAAGAATTTCAACAAAATCGATAATAAATTTATGTATTAGCACACGTCTTGGAAACAAGTTGCATGGTGAATTAACACAATTTCAATAAATGACTTGTATATATTGGAATGCCTATGAACGGAACTAAAATACCTTAATCGTTCAGCTCTAAGCTACATTGTTTCTGTCCGTACCGTAACAATTCAACATATTAAAATGAACTGATAGATGTTCCAAATTGTATGTCACTCTTTTTCACGTCGACTGCCGAAGCTTTGTATAGACATCCATCCTTCTAGCAAGACCGTTTCCACCAGTACTTCTCAACGGGTTTCCACAAGGAATCTGAATGTTCATATAAGATT
>NC_068992.1:19448842-19465596 GCF_001194135.2 Octopus bimaculoides
ATCAAAATATTATTTTTAGTGTCCCTGAAAAAATTCTGATTTAGATGTATGTATTGTAAGTAACAGCTAGGTTTATTTCTCTAACATTTTACATAGGTGTTTTGAAAGACGTTTCTATAAGACAAATCTTTAAACATCGATTGGCTATGGAGATAAACCAGATGAAACAGTTATCAATGAAATCCACACATAAAAAATGGTTGAGTAATCCTGGTTTAGACTATGTGACTTTACCTGATACTTTCTGTAAATGTATGTGAGGCTAGGCAATTCTTCTTTTTAATATAGGAATTTGTAATAAGACGCCAAATCAAGCAGGAGAAAATGCTTATCGTCATTTCGTCCTTCTTTATGTGGTAGATATTGCCCTTCATCCTCCAGGGTCGATAAAATAAGTACCTGTTGGGGCACTGGGTTCGATGTTATCGACTTACCCACTAACCTTAAATTGCTCAATTTGTGCACCCAAAATCTGAAATCAATATAGAGAGTCGCAATGTCTTTTAATGACCCAATATTACAAACTCTTGTAACAGTCGATGCTGATTAAATTGACTGAGTTTGTGTACAAAACATGATTGTATCGATCTAAGATGCAAGAAGCGACACATTTCTGTTTTCCAAAAATTTCGTAAAATATTGCAGCGACAAGATACAATTTATTTTCACTGCTGTTATATTTATAGGGCTGAGGAGCGTTTGTAACAAAATCGCAATCTTCCAGAGTTAGGCTGAGAGGGCCACTTCTATTTCATTAATCCCTAAACTTGACAGATAATTATTCAGTTTTTAGAATCATGAATATCTCAGACGATTCCAAAAGAATTTTAGTGTGGGAAGTAAAGGTACGTAATCCAATAATGCAGAGCGTGCGATGCTTTCTTGATTATGCCATCCTGAGCTATGATATGACTAATAATAACATTATATGCAATTAATGTAAATTTCAAACTCGACTAATGTAGACAGCAGATAAACCAATTCACGTGCGAAGTAAATGAATTCAAACGGGAAGATACCGTTATAGGATATAGACAGTGATGTATTCGACATTAATAAAATGCAGTACTAATGGCCATCAGACACAATGAATAATTAATGCGTATTTTGGATAAATTTAAAGTGGATTATATATAGAAGTAATGAAGATATTAAAGGAATCTAAGCAAGATATACAATTTTGCAAAGCGCCTAATCTGATAAATTAATCTGTGATTTGAAACCTAGACATAGCTTCTTAAAGTATGCAGATATTTATTTGTTTAGGCTTTCTGATATTCCATAATTATTTTATTTTACTTACATAATTTCAAAATTACGTGATCTCGTTCTAAGCAACACCAGTAGTAACGACAATGATAATAGGAGCATAAATCAATGTAGGCGAAAAGTTTCTCCTAAAATGTTCATATCAACTTGTCATTACTTGGACTGTCTGCACAACATAGTTCTATGATATAAATATTTATTTCAGTCTAGAACGAAACGACAATCGTATTTCTACTACAGACAACAGTGCGGCTTTGCAAATCTTACTTCAATATCATGATCACTATATTATTTTAAAAGAACCTAAGATGACACAATTAATAATTCAAGATTTCGCAACATCATCCAACGCAAGAGTTTAGCTTCTCACCAGTTGTTTAATTTCTTATGACAAAATATTTTATTTCAAGTGAAAAGATAAATCGATTAATGTGACAATCATTTCTTATCAAATGAGATTTTCTGTCTAACTAAAGTAAAATGGTGTATTTTCTTGTAGAAGGAACCTGCTATTATATTGCTTGATTTGAAGCAAATAATGTAATTCAAATGAAATGATGTTGTTAAATTAGCTAATACCTATATACGTTAAACATCTCGCCATGGAAATAATTATGTACAGTGATTCGTTATTGTCATGCTAACGAAAGTACACTGAGCGCTAGAAATAGCAACGAAATCTTCCAAATTATACACACTGCAAACATGAAAAAAGAATGGTTATATTTCTCTTTTCTCTTTTACTTGTTTCGGTCATTGGAGTACAACCATGTTGGGGCCTTTCAGGGTGCATTTTGATGCAGTCATGCTACTTGCAGTATTTTGTATTTAAACCTATCGATGGTATCACTTGTATCATTGGGTTTTCTTACTTTTTGAAAATACAAACGGATATTTATTTATCTAGTATTGTCTCATGAACTATATATTACCTTTTGTTTCCAGGTAAATATCACAAATTATTTAATAGATCAAGATTTCAGTTACAGTAAACATCTATTCAGAATAATTAATCATTTGACTATCATTTCTGTTTCCACATTGCCTTTTGTTTATACTACTGAACATGATAATTATTTGGCAAATACTTCATCAAGCGGACACAAGTACATGCATAATTGTATTCACCACACAGCTGCCTGTTACATCATCTCCTTTACGCAGTTTTTTCATTAATTCTCCGTCGCTAACCTTGCTTAATATATTCTTTTTAATATGACACTATCACCTAGCCATTTCTTTAATCAGAAGAGTTGATAATGGCGTTTTTGTTGTTGCTATTTTATGACATATTACTTGTCTCTTGAAAAAGTTAATCTTCTTTTACTTTGTCGAACATCTTGTATAAAATCTTTTCTGTTTTGACATCTCACATTATATCATATCATTGTTCACAAATTTATTAATTATACACTACTATCGGCCCCCTCTATCTCCCCAGACATTCTGTCTTCCTCTGTCTTGTTTTCTATTTCTATATCTCTCCATGCGGTGCCAGAAAGTAATAATATTTTTTTAATCGTCCACCGTGTATTCGAAAATATAAACATATAAATCAAAAAACAAAAAATTAATAAAGACTTTTATATATTTTCTTTAAGATTTTTGTTAATATAAATTTGTTTCTTCTATATTTTCTTCTCTGCACTTTTATACGTAATTTTATCTGTTTTCGATTTTCCTGTTAAGATTTGTCGAATTCTTTTACATGTATTCCCATGAAGGCATCTTGAAAGAAATTAAAAATTAACTGTTTTCTATGTTTTTGTTGTTGTATTATTTTTGATTACTTGTATTTTACTGTCATTAAATTTTAACATACTTTATCAATTATTCCATTACGATTAATATTTTTTCACAGGCCCTTTATTGAAACAACTGCAAAGAACGTTTAATTTATTTTTAGCTCTTAATTGACAATCAAAATGTTCTTGTTTTATTGATTCTAATATTGTTTCTTATCTTCTTTGTGACATTTTCTTTTTCATTTTTTGTTTTCTAATTTCTCAGAGATTTTCATCTGTTCAGTCTGATAAAGTTTTATTCCCACTGCGTGTTGGCAGAAACAAAAATTAACAATATCTAAATATTCTCAATACTCTTTCCGTGCTTTAGCAATTTCATTCGGAAAAAAAACAACATTTTTTTAATGCATTTCTGTACATATTCTTTTGGAATAAAAAACTGTTTCATGCTGCGAATAAAATGATTGCAAACAGAAGATAAATGAGTAACGTATATAATACACGTTTAACATCGAAATGCTCGGATATTTTTTGACTTTTTTCTTCATTCATTTTTCCTGAAATATATTCTTTAATTAATAGTATGGATTCGAGACATTATCATTGTTTACCTGCAAAAATCCGAGGGGTACTAAATGCTTTCTTTGTAAATTATTTTTCTAATGATGAATGTCTTTATTGTATTTAAGCTATTTAATAAAATTAGCAAAGATATTAGATTGCTTGGCTTAATTTCAATCTTGTATTTAGGTTGATTTCTTACTGTCTAAAGTTCAAACGCTCCCAGAATTGATTTTACCATTTATATTTCGATACTGGAGAAGTAGATATCAATATAATGCACTTGAGAAAACTAAACATAGGTTTTTATGGGAAAAAGCATTATTCATTATATAAATATTATAAGACAAGTGACAAGTGTTACAATGAGGTTTGCAAGAGATTTAGATTTGCGACAAAATTATTGATCCGAAATTATAAATATCAGGAGTAACAATGTCATGGTCACTTCCCTCCTAATTATGAAATATATATGGTGGATATATCAGTTTTATCTTGTCTTCAACATTCATATCTACGCAAGCATACATACATACATACAGACAGGCAGACATATAAACAGGTAGAGAAAAAGAAAGAGAGAGAAAGAGAGAGAGAGACAGACAGCTAGATAGACACATAGAGAGATAGATTAACAACATGAACGAATGTGTTCTCGGCTCTTTTCAGATCGTAGGATGGATTTCGAGGAATCTTTACTTCTATTTCTATAATTTCAAATGACTTCGACGAAACGTTCCGCAGCTGTTTTTAAAGTAAACACTTTCTGTTTTATTTTATCTCTCGATTATTCTTATAGAAGACAACACCATTTCGCAAAGGACTTCAAGTCTTGATTATCATATTTTGATCATATTTTATATAAATTATATTTTCTATGGATATTACATTATCTATAAAACAATACTTTGGTCTGAGAAGACAATATTGCCAGGAAACGCCTCTCACCTTCTCTTTCACACTTTAGGTTCAATATTCCTAAGAGACATATTTAGTGTAAAAGCGGTGTGAGATACGAGTCATTTTTCATTCCTTCAGAGAAGTGACTTGTGTAAGAGGTGATGCACGGTACATGTAAATTAAGTTTCCTTACTTGCATGACGTACTGGATATTTGGTAAATTTAAAGATGATATCATAGAATTGGTAAATGTGTTGTTACTTACATAGATATAAATGCTTATTAGGAATCCATCGCTGTAATACATACTCCAGATTGCATTTATTTTGAATTTCCTAACATCTGCTGGTTTTAAGATAATATAGCATACATATGTGAAAAAGCTGATGACGTTACTTCTAAACGGATACTCTAGAAAGAACGAATACATTTCTTTGAAATTACGTCTTTAAAATGTATACATTATATAATGATATACTGTGGTTGGTTGGCGGTTGGCACTCTGTCGGTTTCGACGACGAGTGTTCCAGTTGATCCGATCAACGGAACAGCCAGCTCGTGAAATTAACGTGCAAGTGGCTGAGCACTCCACAGACACGTGTACACTTAACGTAGTTCTCGGGGGAGGTTCAGCGTGACACAAAGAGTGACAAGGCTAGCCCTTTGAAATACAGGTACAACAGAAACACGATGATAGAATAAGAGAAATTTGTGGTGAAGGAGTACAGCAGGGTTCGCCACCAGCCCCTGCCGGATCCTCGTGAAGCTTTTAGGTATTTTCGCTCAATAAACACTCACAACGCCCGGTCTGAGAATCGAAACCACGATCCTACGATCACGATTCCGCTGCCCTAACCACTGGGCCATTGCGCCTCCAATGATATACTATGTACATGGTGTCACAGCTTGCCTAGTCGCGGCTAGCGTAATGGTGGCTTGGCTAGTCACGGCTAGCGTAATGGTCACTTCCCTAGTCGCGGCTAGCCTAGTCAGGGTTAGAAAGACTTCATTAC
Organism: Octopus bimaculoides; assembly: GCF_001194135.2. Lineage (NCBI taxonomy): Eukaryota > Metazoa > Mollusca > Cephalopoda > Octopoda > Octopodidae > Octopus > Octopus bimaculoides. The sequence goes on from NC_068992.1 coordinate 19,454,331, forward strand.
GGAAAGAATTGTTTGTAACTGATATTGGCCAAAATAACAACATCAGTATCACAGCGATAGAAGTCTCTTGAAATTTTATTTAAGATTCAAATCGAATTTTTCAATCGAAAAATAAATCATAATTTTAAATATTCATTTTGCTATGTCTCACAATAATCTTACTGCCAAATTCAATGAATTTATAATTTAGAGCAAATAAAGTCATATCATTAATAACTTTCTGATGTGAATGTTGGTGTTTTACTACAATTACACGACCTGTTGCAAATAGCAGCAAACGTTTTCGAACACGAGCCCTTCATTATGATTATATGTCTGTCAGTTCGATTACGGTTGGTATTTGATTGTGCAATAGTAAAGTGCAATGACCGGAAATACGGTCTCGAGTTTATAAAGCTTAAGATCAAACTTTTTTATTTCGATAAATATTCTTATCTAGACGTACATGTAATGCAAAATATGAATATTGTTCAACCTACCACGGTTTCTGTAAGACCTGGTGATCTTCTTTTGACTGTCTCTATATACTGCATAGTGTCCAGAATCATTTCGTGTCAGATGTAACTCTAATGCGTAGCATTGGACAGCCGAAATACCATGAAATACAAATCTATCACTCACGCAATTTCATATCATCTAAGGCGGCGAGCTTGCAGAAACGTTAGCACGCCGGGGAAATGCTTAGCGATATTTCGTCTGTCTTTACCTTCTGAGTTCAAATTCCGCTGACGTCGACTTTGCCTTTCATTCTTTCGTGGTCGCTAAATCAAGTACCAGTTGCTCACTGTGGTCAATCTAATCGACTGGCACCCTTCCCAAAAGTTTCCGTCCTTGTGGTGCCTAGAGAAGAAAAGAATTTCATTACATCTAGCATTAAATTATAATGTGTATTAAACAAACTGCGTCTACTAATGTATCTTTTTTCCGACTACTGACAAGAAAATATCTGATGCTCTGCATGACGGCCTGCCAGAGATTTGAATAAGTGGTATTCTGTTGCTTGTGAGGGCGCATAGCCCATTCGGTAAGGTATCACTCACTATCGTGAGATCGTGGTAGCAATTTGTGCTCCAGGTTGTGCGTTATGTTCTCGAACAATTTCTGGACCTGGTTCTACGTTGCTCTGCAATCATTTCGATATCTGATGTGTGGCTCCCTGCGAATCTAGTCAGCCGACATCGAGTTGCTGAAGTGAGTGAGCTAATATACAAAATTTACATTGGATGAATATTAACACATTAGTCACGCGGGTTGTCCAGCAAGAAATTGCTGAACCGTATTTCTTGGAACACGAGAGTCTAGTGTTATTCATTTGTTCCCCTGCTCTATGTTAGCCCATTTTGCACAGGTTCCTTATTGTCTGAATCTCATCATTCTTCTAGCAGAAACTTCTTACTGGTAGAATTTCACTGTTTGGTCTTTGGCGTTATTAAACTGGTAGGCTGTTAAGCAGGATCGAGGTAATTTGACACAAGTGTTCTGCCAAATATTAAAGTACGAATACAGAAAACCGAGAGAGACGCCATATCATCTACGAAGTATTCTACTAACTCGTCGCTATAGACTGACACTTTATTAATTGATTCTGAGAGAATGAAGAGCAAAGTACCCCACAGTAACATTTGAACACGAAGAGCTGAAAGCCAAATGTGACAGCGCAAGTTATTCTACCCGATAATCTAATGACTATGTTTATGCATCACTTTACTGTTGAATGTTATCTCTGGTTAATATATGACACAACGAAAATATAATGCTTTTTCCTTCCAACATTTTTTTGCTTTTCTGTAAGTAAACTGGAATTAGTTGAGCTTCCAGAAATCAGTTCTCATAAAAAATATTAGTAAGCAAGCAATGGTTTTAACAAGGACATATCGATTATTATTTCGACGCACAACATAATTCGATAGTGTATGATTGTTCCACCATCAGAAGATTATGTTTACTTCAGCTCTCGTAAGTCTAGAGTTTATGATTTGTTCTACAATGGCCATTATTTTATAGCTGGTGTTTTGCTTTATCATAATACCCGTAGAATTTATGATGATAGAGAAAAAAATAGGCTTCAATGCGTTTCAATTTCAAGCCGATATGATACAGAAGAGAGTTTTTTTGTGGCAAGAATATTCTAAAATATGGTGAAAACTAAGAGTATAAGGAGAAACAAAGATATTTACATAAATACATTTCAATAGGCACAGCATCAACTTTAGTCGATCAAGATTGTAATTGATTGAAATGAGACATCAGTATATCTACTGTATCATTATTCTCGATTGCAGACAACTCAGATATAGAGTTAACAATAATGCGGTTTCAAAACTTAGCAGTAGTGTTGGCAATTCAATAACCAAAGATATCTAGACCGATTCATTAAAGTTGTGACAGATACGCTGATTTTAAATAAAGGAATTTCCAACATGATGATGATGATGACGACGACGACGACGACAATGCTCATCATCATGTCGACGACGTTGTCGATGTCGTGTTGATGGCTTTTTGAATTGACATGAAGGATGAAATATTGATGTAATTGATGATTTTAGACGAGAATAACACAAAAAGCACACCTAACAAAGAACAAAATGAAGAGAAAATTGAGAGGAGGAAATTACCAAGCAAGGAAGTCCCAACAGACCTGAATCTCTCTGGCCGCCAACGGTAAGAGGTAGCCCCGTTTACATGTAACATTTTATAATTCCCCACAATTGTTTAAACGAATTTAATGGAAATCAACGACTTGCTTTCCAACTAACACTTTAAATAATTAATGAGGGTTTGCCAGAAATGAAAAGTATTTGTTTTCCATCATTACAGTTTAGTCCTCCAGAGAACCCCGAACAGTCACTATGTTGAAGAAAGACTACCTGCTCTCCTCTCCAAAGAAACGTAACGTGGTGGTTTTCACGATGGACTCAATTCAAGTAATAGTGGGATATGTCTCACACATGACAAAAACGGTTTTTCAAAAACAACAAAAGAACAATGGCTATACGCCGAAAGTTTGTATGGAAGACCATATATTTGTTCAATGTACATCTCAGGCAGGCCCAGTGGAGAGCATTGTGGATGTGTAAAGCTTGTCTACAACTCGAACCTTAGAACCAGTAGCAATACTGAGCTTGGGATTCTTGAAAGTTGTTTGATCCGGCATTAACAACACATGTTACAATCAAAGCTAAAATTGTCATTTATCATTTTCACCATTGCTGTTGGACGATTTTCGTTTGGTAGTGTTATACCTTCGTGAATAAACGTAGTACGTCCGTAATTTATATCTCCAGACGAGGAATACCCGAATTAATCTGAATTTCGCGATATATTTGCATTAAATATGATACACATATGGCTTGAAAATATATTAAACATAAATAATTATGAACAGAAAAGCATTTTCTGGATGCAGAACTTTGACAATATGATAGTGAAAAGATTGATTTTGCTACCCATTATATTCCCAGCACTTCTACCACACACCTAACATTAAAGCGATAATGAAGTTGCTAAGTTGTAGTCATTGGCATTTAAGTGGTAAATGCTATTCTGGAAAATCAAAACACACCTATGGTAATAAAAGAGAGAAAATAAATAAGTTTGATAAATCATTATAACAAAACAAAGTGATATTAAACAATGGGAAGATGCACATCAATGACAGCAAACCGACCAGACATTATAGTTCATGATAAACAACAAAAGCTAATGATGCTAATTGATATTGTTATTAGATTGTCGAATTACAGACAAAGACTGAATTATTAAAAAAAGCAAAAAAAAATTTGAAAAAGCTGTGATCTTGTCAGATCACAGCGCCTCTCATTTGAGAGAGAGGGAGGGAGAGAGAGAGAGAGAGAGAGAGAGAGAGAGAGAGAGAGAGAGAGAGAGAGAGAGAGAGAGAGAGAGAGAGAGAGAGAGAGAGAGAGAGAGAGAGAGATGTATGAGCTTAATCGCAAATTCATAACAATAACTATTTGAGATCTAGACACAATAACGAACTATGACAATCTCGAAACAATAAATGAAACTTGGCTTAAACTTCAACATCTATGAATTGTAAAAGCAAACCTCTTTCAGTACGGCACGTATTTTAACATAGTTGAAAGAATATAAATTTTAACATGCTAAATGCTTAGATAAATGTCACCAGTTCCTCCCGCTGATTGTCTTTATCTTGAAGTGGAGAATGTTGTTGCTTGTATTATATCAATAATAAAAATCATTTCTGATACACTCACAAGGTCGCATTTGTAGTTGGAAGGAATCGAGGAGTAAACAGACGACAATATTTCACTCGTATAATGCAGCAAGCTGGCAAAATCAGTAGCACGCTGAGTAATGCATAACGGCATTTCGTCCGTCTTTTGTGTTGCGAGTTCAAATTCCGTCGAGGTCGATTTTGCATTTCATTCTTTCGGGACTGATAACACAAGTACCAATTGAGCACTTGGATCAATGTAATCGACTGACCCCTTCCCTCTAAATTCCTGGCCTAGTACCAAAATTTGAAATCAATACTTCACTGATATTTTTTTTTATCATAATAAGAATATAAAGCTATATGCAATCCTACGAGATCTGAACGCACAGAGTAAACATTTGTAAGTAGATGAAGCAAATTGTGCTTTATTATTCATTCTGCAGTATTACACGTCACATTTATTGAAGTTTTGAAAGCAGTTATTGAATCTAAGTAGTAACAATTGTCTGCTGTTAAAGATAAAATGATGAACAAACGTTGACATTCTACTACAACGACTCCCGTACGACCCATTCTCACCGACATTCAGTTTTGTTATTTTACATGACGATATGCAAGCGTGGGATACTCTATCACACACACACACACACACAAAATAATGAATATAAAGAAATGAACAAAAGGAAGGAAAATTAACATTGTTATCTGTAAGCCTAAACTTCTCCCAGAATATTTCCATTTCAAGTAAAACAAAAACTACGTTATGGGTCCATAATATAATTTGAAAGACACTTAGCTGCTATTTCTAAGAAACTGAGCTAATATGTAGAAGTTTCTTGGTTTGGTAAAAAGAAGTGATTAGATAGAGGATACAGGACGATTATTTGTAGACTCAAAATATTGCCCTGAATACTCGCAAATATGGGAAAGCCACCAAAATCCTGTAACTGTAGGAGTAATTTTCTCTTGCATGAGAAAATTATTATTCCTAGTTTAAATAAAAAAGATACACTCACAGCAGATATCATATCAGGTTATACGTTCAGGCCAAATAGGAGGGATGAATGGTAGATTTATCAAAGACAGAATAGAAAGAACAGAAGCATCGGTTTTATATTTCTGAACACTCAATTCAAAACCTGCCTTCCATTATTCTGCAGTCGATGAAGGAAGAAATAGTCTATACTGGAATTGAACATATCATTCTCTTTCTCTTTTAATTGTATAAGGCTTTCAAAAATCCCGTTTGATTTCTTCCGGAATGAGAACTACCTGAAGTTTACAAATATCTGCTGTGTTACCCAAAAGAATACAGAGTTTAATTACAAATTCTCAGCTATGTAGAAGTACCGATTCATCAATCTATCCTGTAGAGAAATGAGTCAATTGCAATATCTTTCGATTAAATTTTGTTAATGAAGTAATTTTGTGAGAATATATAATCATAAGGACCAGCGTGCAAATAAACAACTGAAAATACCAATAATTTGTTTTCTGTTATTCATTCAATATTTTCCGCTCTATTTCTACGTTATAGCTAATCATCAAATATGCTTCGTTAGCGGTGTAATATCAAAGTATAGTGCAGCCAAGATATGGAGTCATGATAAGGCAACATGTCATGCATTGAAAGCATACAAGTTATGCGTTTGTGTGCGTGCAGGTCGACTTTGCTTTTTATCCTTTCGGGGTTGATAAATTAAGTACTAGTTAAGTACAGAGTTCGATCTAATCACCTGCCTCCTCCCCCAAAATTTCGGGCCTTGTGCCTAGAGTAGAAAAGAATCATTATTATTAATCATATTCCAAAATGCATTGGATAAGCAGAACTGTTACCTCACCGGATTAAATGCTTAGCGGCGTTTCGTCCTTCGTCTTTACGTTCAGAGCCCGATCTCTCCGAGGTCCACTTTGCCGTTCATCCTTCCGGTATCGATAAATTAAGTACCAGTCAAGTACTTGGGTTGATGTAACCGACAAAACTGCAGAACCTCTGCCTATGGTAAACATGATTATTAATTCCATTTCTTATAATTTCTCCTAGTCTGCTGTTATTTTTTTTTTCGCAGATCGTATAACATTTCTGTTACATTTGTTAATAATTTAGCAAAAACAAAAATATAAGTCGATAGTACGTGTGAATATTCTATGTTTTATAAGTCATTAGACATGAGATCTTATAAATATGGCAATAATCTGTTAAGAATACTTTAATAATATATAATGCATGTCTTCTCTTTTCTCATCTTCAAGGCCGTCTCGTTTCACGGAGAAGCGTTGTTTGTGTCTGTTTCTGTCTTTCAAATATAGAACATTGACATTTCGAATAAAAAGTAACGTAAGTATTTACATTTTAAGGAGCTTCAAGTATTGCCCTTTTATATAAGAAATAAAGCGTGCATTTCTGATAGAAATATATTTGTATTAGTTTATTTCACTTTAGGCAAAGCAGTATCAAATGCGAACACAAGTGTGCTGAAGTATCATGTTTTTTTGTTTCGGGTAACGACAATGAAATGCAAAGGTGCAATGAATTCATGTGATTATTATTATTATTATTATTATTATTATTATTATTATTATTATTATTATTATTATTATTATTATTATGCTAAAGTTTCTAAAGAAGTTTTATTGTTGAGTTTGCTGAATTTAAGCTCATTGTTTGATGCAAAGAAGATATGAAAGCGGTCAGATATTCCGGCTATTATTAAACACAATTCATTTTCTATTATAAAGTCACTGGATAAAATGAGATCAGAAAGATAAGTAGAAAATTTGAGACAAATCGTTTATGCTGATAAAATTTATTAAGACAATAGTTTACGGTGTCTTGCCGTATAACAATGGAATAAACTTCTAATAACAATAGCAGCGGTAGCTGTATTCACAGCAGCAAAAAAACAGTGCTAAAAACAGCACCAGCACTAGCAACTAGAATAGTAACAACAACAACAACAACAGCAGCAATGAAAATAAATAACAGCAAGAAAAAAGATGGCGACGACCAAGACGAGGACGACGACGACCACCACCACGAAGAAGAAGAAGAAGAAGAAGAAGAAGAAGAAGAAGAAGAAGAAGAAGAAGAAGAAGAAGAAGAAGAACAAGAACAAGAACAAGAACAAGAACAAGAAGAACAAGAACAAGAACAAGAAGAACAAGAACAAGAACAAGAAGAACAAGAACAAGAACAAGAACAAGAACAAGAAGAAGGAGGAGAAGGAGAAGAAGAAGAAGGAGGAGAAGGAGAAGAAGAAGAAGAAGAAGAAGAACAAGAACAAGAACAAGAAGAACAAGAACAAGAACAAGAAGAACAAGAACAAGAAGGAGGAGGAGGAAGAGAAGAAGAAGACGAAGAAGAAGAAGAAGAAGAAGAAGAAGAAGAAGAAGAAAAAAGAAGAAGAAGAAGAACAAGAAGAACAAGAACAAGAACAAGAAGAATAAGAAGAACAAGAAGAAGTAGAAGAAGTAGAAGGAGAAGTAGGAGGAGAATAATAATAAGAAGAAGAAAAGAAGAAACTATCTTATGTACCCATTTAGGATAAATTCAGGCGATTCATACATGCATGCATAATATGTATTTCTTTATTGACCCCAGGGGGCTAAACATAGAGGAGACAAACAAGGACAGACAACGGAATTAAGTCGATAACATCGACCCCAGTGCGTAACTGGTACTTGCATGTATAATATTAAATGTTAATAGTGGAGATTAACGATAAAGGTAATGTCGGACAAATATTATTTAAAAAAAAAACTTTTCTGGTAGCTTAGATCATTATACAATTATACTAAGAGGACATTTTCAAAATATCACTAAAAATAAAAGTGTATAATAAATATATAATTCCAGACGACAACAATGGGAAAACATGTTTTATTGAAGTATATGCGGAACAAAAATAATATTCAAACTTGTTCGCTTATAATTGGTTGAAGCACTCAATGTCACTTGGCGCTGGCCACCATTCATATTCTTTTATACCCTAGGCACAAGGCCCGAAATTTTGAGGGAGCCAGTCGATTAGATCGACCCAGTACGAAACTGGTACTTAATTTATCGACACCGAAAAAATGAAAGGCAAAGTCGACCTCGGCAGAATTTGAACTCAGAACGTAACGACAGACGAAATACCGCTAAGCAGTTTGTCCCTGATGCCCTCAAAATTGTCCATCAATATCCGTATGGGAGAAGACAAGACGTCTTCTGGTTCTTCCCGTTATAGCAAATACCAGATATCTTTTGTTTGAATTCCAGCATTTTCTTTTACTTTTTGTGTGTGTACTTCGTTTGCAAGTTTCCTGGAGTAAACTAGTGTCTTCATACATATATTTTGTTGTTTCGTGAGAGTTATGCCTATAATAAATACACGCCGTAAGGCAGTGACCTGGAAGACACGTTAGCACCCCGGTGCGTAAATGGTACTTAATTTATCGACCCCAATGTAATCGACTTAATACCTTTGTCTGTCCTTGTTTGCCCCCTCTATGTTTAGCTCCTTGTGGGCAATAAAGAGACAAGAAACGTTAGCACGCCTAGCGAAATGTTTTGCGGTATTTCGTCAGTTTTACGTTCTGAGTTCAAATTCCAACGAGGTTGACTTTGCCTTTCATCCTTTCGGGGTCGATAAATTAAGTACCAGTAGCATACTGAGGTCGATCAAATTGACTGACCCCCTCCCCCAATACTTTGGGCCTTTTGCCTAGAGTAGAAAACAATAAATACACGCCGTAATGCGGTCGGCTGGCAGAAACTTTAACTCGCCGGGTAAAATGCTTAGTCAGTCTTTACGTTCTGAGTTCAAATTGCGCCGAGGTCGACTTTGCCTTTCATCCTTTCGGAGTCGATAAATTCAGCATCAGTTGCGAACTGGGGTCTATCTAATCGATTGGCCCCTTCCCCAAAATTTCGGGCCTTGTACCAGGAGTATAAAAGAATAAATACACACCGTTTTAAGGTTCAGAGTTCAATTTCCACTGAGGTTTGACTTTGCCATTCGACATTTTTGGATCGATAAAATAAAGAAGTATCGAGCATTGGGGGTCAATATTATCGACTTAATCATCCTCCGACCATACCGGCCTTGTTCTAAAATCTAAAATCAATAAATACAGGCCATGGTTCTATTTCATTTCTTGATTTTAATTAGTGAACTTGTTAAAGATTGAACCTATAAACCCACTGATTGTTTGATTAATCGTACAGTTAGAATTGTCAATGTCCTTTCTTCACTGTTCTTGACCTTAACAATAATATGACCTCTCTACTCTAGGTTTACTTAACATATCTTCGCACTCCGAGCTGAACAACGCCTTTGGTATGGAATTTACAAGGCGCTACATATCTTTCGAAAGATGCTATTCATGCCATCTTTGTGGTGCTTGCTCTTTCTGTTTGTCTGACTTAACTAGGGCCCGCTCTTCATTTTGTGGGCTTTCATTTTGCCCCGTATGCTTTCTCTGCATTAACTGTTTCGAGAACAGTTTTAGTAACCATTCACTTAAGAGATGTTACTTCCTTCAATATCTACAACTATAAACCGCATTGCTCTTGAACTTGGGATCACAACTATAAACCGTATTGCTCTTGAACTTGGGATCTGCGGCTGTAAATAATTTTTCTACAGATCCTTCACTATCTTGATTGAAAAGGCTTTTTGACCTCTTAGTTAAATTCCAGCCCTGAAGGCTGTTCAGCGTTTCCATGGTTCCAGGGCCTCGACTGGAAATGCTTCGAAAAAAACATAACTTACGCGACTTTTCTCGATGGTTATGCACTTAGTCCTTTTCAGCTTGCATTTTTGTTTGTTTCTGCACCTGTTAAAGAAAACCTTCCAGCGCCCAAGTTGTTCCTAGAAACAATGCTACACACCATTTGTCCACACCTTTCTCCATTCTCCATGTACTGGAGAACAATGAGATTCATCATCTGTTCAGTACCCTAGTTGCGACGGTTCTCTTTTCTGATACCACATAAGGGGAACAATTGCACATTGAAGCTCCGAGCACTGGTATTCTGGTTATCTCCACAACAACGGCAGCAGCGGCGGCATCCTTAAAAGACGAAAAGTAACAACCTTGAGTGATAACCGATCCAATCAATCGATACATCTGAATATATATACATTGTGAAGACGTGAGTTGATGAATACAACTGATATTTGTCGAAATTATTTGATCTCCACATTGTAGCACACTAAGCTGATTTGCAACGTCTTAGAACAATTATCAATTTATACGGAATAATATGGAATTCAGTGAGGGTGATTATGTATATCAAGAGCCGAGATGTGGGAAAATACTTTGGGAATTATAAAAAGACTCATGGTATGGTTTTACGTGGGAAATATAGCGAGATGGAAAAATTCGATTCACTGAGATTATCAACGCAGTTATATGAAAGCATTTCCTCTAGTTTTGTTTATTTTTATTAAATTAAATGTAGCTACTAAGATTGCTTGTTCAAACTCTAAAAATATGAGTCAATCAAAATTATATGAAAACAAATGTTTTGCAAATGAAAATGTATCTCATTCTTTGAAACAAAGAATCATTGCCGCGTCGGACAAAATGCCTGCTGATATCTCTTCCGGTTCCTTACATTCTGAGTTCAAATACCGCTGTGGATGTTGCTTACATTCTATCAATGAAATGAATACCATTTAACCACTAATATTTTCCTTCTAGAATTCTGGCCTTGTGTCAACAATTCAAAACGTGTTTAAAGCCAAATGTTGACGGAAACTGCCATGTTGATATTTTGTTGGAGGTGCTCTGCGAAACATCGTTGGCAAGGCGTAAACGCGATCATGGAATATAGGGATCTTTTTTAAAACGGGGGCCACATTTTTCATTAACGAAACACTTTGAAACTTGGAACACTGGTAGAATGGGTCATATAAAACATCTTTTTCTCTTAGTCTTCTTTAAAAAAAAAGAAATCCATAAATTATTCCATGTTAAAGTTGTCGTATTTCTGTAATTTCAACCAATCACTGACGTCCATTCAGCCGATATACATTAAGTGCCGACTACATAAACAAACGATTCTGAAACAATTAA
>NC_068992.1:19465701-19466625 GCF_001194135.2 Octopus bimaculoides
CTCTAACCCTAACCCTAACCCTAGGGTTACGGTTAGGGTTAGGGTTAGGGTTAGGGTTAAAGCAAATTTAAAATGAAAAAAGCAAATAAAACGAAGAATCGTTTGTTTATGTAGTCGGCACTTAATGTATATCGACTGAATGGTCGTCAGTGATTGGTTGAAATTATCGAAATAAGACAATTTTTTACATGAAATAAATTCGAATACAAAAATATTTTTCTGTTCTATAACACAAAATAGATAAGTATACGAAGTTTGAAAGTCTTTCGGTACCAAAAACACTACGTAAAACATTAATGAAAAATGTGGCCCCCGTTTTAAAAAAGATCCGAATATAGTAATGCTTCAGATAAATGTCGTATATGCGACTGAGAAAAAAAAATCAGAGGCAACATCTGCGTACTCGGAAACAGACATACTTATAGTCTCAGACATGCAATATAAGAGCTAAAATTGTTCGATTAATTGACAATACTGATATAACTTATCATATGGGAAATAATAAAAAAACACTACTAAATAGCGTAATTATCTGTACGACTATATCTAGCTGTTACTCTTCATTACATGTCATTCTTAATTGCGCAAACCGCTGATTCAAAGAATTTCAAATAATAAAAATGAACCATCGACCTTATTTGAAGAATGTGTACGACTACAGTTCTACTCTATTATTCCCTTTCCTAAACCTGTTGGAATAATCTGAGGGATATTTGACTGCTAGTTGAAGCCAGTCAAGTGATCAGGTAAAATACCCTCGTTGGTAATACTATTATTTAGGTACTGAATAATAAGTTGATGATAAATATGCATAACTATATGATATTTAATCTACAAACAGATCGAGACTCCCAAACGTTGAATCTAAAGAACACAAGCACACATATACATACACACACGCATGTACATACACACCATATTCAC
>NC_068992.1:19467090-19470859 GCF_001194135.2 Octopus bimaculoides
ATATATACAGGAATATATAATTTTATATATATATATATATCATTTTCTTTCATTTTATATTTGATAATGAATGGCGAAAAGCAATTTCGAAGGAATAAAATACTAGATATCTTATCAGAATGACTTGCACGGAGACCTTGTTATCTTTTGCTGTGGCAAACATTACGCGTCAGATTTCAGATTAAAACGCATGGTTATCACTGGAGGGCTTAATTAGAAATATATCAAATTGGCTTTAGCTACGACCTGTGAATACAATACGCAATAGTATATACGTGGTAACATATTGATAAGTCCCTTTGATTTGAGATTGTTGCTACTTAAGTACATTTATAATACACAGACGTCTTTGTTTAAAAAGCAATGTTATCACAAATGCTTGGTACTCGTTATAAGTTTCTTTCCGGTTTTGTTTCAATTGCACCACAAGTAGTGTTCCAACGACGATCACTTTAGCAACGAATTTTATATCAAACGTTGAACGGTTAAAGAAAGAAAATATAAGATAAACAAACTAATGCAAATCATATTGAAATGTTATTTATTCAAAGTTTCATAGGAGACAATAGTTTTAAGGCAACCATAAGTAGATATAAGAGTAATAACAATTGTAATACCAATAGCAACAATTACAAAGTAGAAGTTAATAAAAAAAAAAAAGAAATGAAATATTCACAATGAAATGCAGTTACAGAGTATGGCTGCCATTATTATTCTCACGATCGGCTCTTTTTCCTATTTCGTTGATCATTTTATTTGCTGTCTTTAGAAACTTATGTCGAACATCGTACACTAGAACTACGTTACAGAAATGAACAGAGGTTGTGAGGTAGCATGGCCATGGCTTTTGAGCTGAACTACAGGAACGAATAACGGAACAGAACTGATATTTAGTTAATATATGTTGTTTTGCTTACATACCCGTAAGCTAGCGGGGTCAATTCGTTCGACTAAAAGCCGTGCTCTAGCATGGTCGCAGCCGGATGACTAAAACAAGTACCACAAAAAGAAAACTCTTTAAATGTGATCCATAAAAGAATAGAGGTTTCGAATGTAGCAATAACCATTGATCTTGGGCCTTGAGCCAATATGATAATGCTTAGAAAGAGCTCTCTTGGTGTATAAAGAACATAAAGAGCAAGTGACTTAGATATGTGAACTGTGAAATTATTGATGCTAAGTACGTGAAGCAAGCGATCTTTGGGAGCCCCAAAATCAGGAACAGCTGTTGTCTTGTTTAAAGGGAAAACTTTCTATAATCGTTTTTAAACAAGCTCCGTTTTGTCTGCGTAAATACTTCTTGTGGTGTTTACTGCGAATAATATTTTTCAGTAGAGCTAGACACATAGTTTTCGTGCTTCTTATCTCACACCTGTGTAGTGGATATTATGTAAAGTAATTATTAAATCGCACAAATCAGTCAGGAACTGAAGCAATATTTTAACTCTCAGCATCAGGATTCTGTGCTTTCTTCAAATTAATATAAGACTTTCGTTTCTATTACAAATAGCTAGTAAAAAGACGTATTCTTCTGCATAAATTCTATCCTTGCGTTTAAAAGCCTTTACATGTATTGGATTATGTGGACTTAATTTTCTACTAAGTTTGTGTCCGCTTAAGTCATTGAACTTTGGATAGAAAATGTAACTGCTTTGGTATTAGCAGGACGTTTTCGTACAGTTATTGCTGGCAGAAAACATAAAACCTCTCCCAATTCCTATACATTGTAAGCTATCAAAGACGAATCTCAGCTACACTTTTATCTTTTCCTTTTTTTCACCTTCTTGCAAACAAAGAATAAATATTGGCTAAGCAAAATTACCGATATTAGCTAAATGCCAGTTCTGTTCCTTTATTCATTCATGTAGTTCAGCTCAATAAATAAATAAATAAATAAACAAATAGGGCACCTCCTGCTACCTTTCAGTCCAAAAGCAAACAATAACAAACACAATATGACACAGAAATTGTTCTGGTACCAGATAATTTATCAGACTTCTTGAGAACCGACGGATGTTTTTACACTAGCTCCTTATGAATCTAGTAGCCTTCTAGCGGTGCGTCTCTCGGGAGCTTTGTTTCCGTGACGTTCGTATCAAGCATCAATTTCAATATGGCAGTTGCAGCGGACATTTTCTCCTTTCTACATTATTTCAAATATTCCTCCGAAATATGATTTTCAGTCAATATCTTGTCTAAAGACTCATAGTAAGTTGAATTGCTAGCGAGAAACAATTATCTGTGCATAAGACGCCGAATAAAGAAATGTTATTAACGAGAATAATCATTGGCTTAATAAAGATCCAACAGGCATGACTTTACATGCGTATTAATTTGTATCTAATAAATACAATTTCTTTCTGTAAATTTCATTGTATATTATATAATATTTAAAGTTTACGTATTATCATATTAGCGTTACATCGCTATAAAGTAAACAGTAGACACATAACAAAAGATACTTAGTAACGACTGTGAATTAAATAATTTAGATAAACAGTATCTTTGTCCATTAATATTTATCTGTTTATATTTGTTAATATACTTTGGGAAATATCTGAAAATCAATTTATCACATAACTGATATCGGTATTTACTACTTTGATTACTCAGACAAAAACCAAACTTCATAAATCTGCCTCATATCTCGTACCAAGATGCTCAGGGACAGATTATCCAATTCTTGTAGCATGCGTTGGATGTTTTCATCTGTTTGCTTGCTTTCTTCTTTTTACTGGCTTAGCGCTTATGATATAACCTCACGTTTTCTGAAACTTTATTTCACATTTATTAGTGTCGTTGTGAGCGATGCTGGAGAACTTGATCAGCAAAGTTCGTGTCAACGCCTACAACTAGATTAAACTTCCAACGAGAGTTTATAGGAACTCCACTACACGTAACTGCAGGGTACCTACCTTTTATCTCTTTATCAAGACACTTAAATAGAGACCTAACATCTAAATCAGACTCGTAGTCTCTGGCATGGAAGGGTTGTTTATAAAACCACGTGGCTTCTTTTTCAAAATCATGAGACCCTCAATATTTCTATTTTCCAGGATACCTCAACAAGTCGAACGAAGTCATCCAGCGAAGCCATACACTGACTCGAACCTTATACCCTTAAACGCTACAGATTCATCTGCAATCTACTGTTCTTGTATTTCTTACCAAGATCACAAAATCCTTTACATGAAATCACGTTAAGATCGAGCTCTTCATTCCTTTTTCTATATCTGAAGTCATAAATAAATGCATATAATAACATTCTGCAAAAGAAATAAAGATATGTATGTTACGCCATAATTTCCGTTTAAGCTCATAAATCATTATTTGGTGTTCTCACAACATTCATAGACGACGACGACGACGACGACGACGACGACGACGACGGCGACAACCGCGACGATGTCAACGGCAACAAATTCTATAATAAAAGAAACAGCAGGATATATTGTTTTATTAAGTTATACCCCATTTGTCTGTAACTATCACTGCAATGGACTAATGCTGTAATTTATTGCATATCAGCCTGGTCTTCTGTAAGTCATTTCAATTTGGAAATGTCAAAACCAGTTGTATGTCGAAAGATTCGTGACTTGAGTGGAAGGCCTGTTACTATCCGCATATTGTCATACGAGTGTTCCTTGTCATAATCGTGAATGTCTGTTCAATTGTGATGAATATTTTTTTGTACACTAGAACGTAATTTATATATGTGCCTGTATGTATGCAAGTATATGCATTTATATATATATATATATATATATAT
>NC_068992.1:19471082-19472011 GCF_001194135.2 Octopus bimaculoides
GAGAGAGAGAGAGAGAGAGAGAGTGAGGGAGGGAGAGAGGGAGGGAGAGATAGGTTTATAAATGGGGAGAGACACACATACACACACAAACAGAGACAAAGCTAAATAAATGCATAAATTAATGACCAAACGTGTATATCTGCGACGCACGTATAAATATGTATGTTTGCGATAAGATATCAAGGCAACAGGTATTAGCGCTCAATATATGTAATGCAAAGTTTATCTTATATCTCAAGTGGTTAATGTGAGCAATCAGTCAGTCAGTCAGTCTTTTTATTGTTTTGTTTTCTTAATATATAACCTTTTTCAAGCAACGAAATGACACATAAAGAAATTCTCGGTTTACACATTTGTGTAGACAAAGCTTGAAATACATCGAAATATCCACTTTTCACCCTTCGTTCACTAGCTTTTCCTAGTTGAAAATGGTTGGTATATATAGCAGCGTAGAGTTAGTTAGTTGAGTATTTTAAGTATCATTAGATTAAATTATCTTTAAAAAAACATTAAAACACGACCATATATAACGTAGACATTTTTACATTTCATACCCAAACTATTGTGTTTATTATATTCAATATGCGTAATATGTCTAATTACTTTATCCGCATAATTACTTATATATATATATATATGATTTTCAGTCAATATCCTGTCTAAAGTATCGCCATTTTAGATCGCTACCACCACACACATTTTTTTCTCTCCTTGTTTCTTTATGTGTTCCTTTCTGTGGAAGAGCGTAGGCTCGAAACGTTAAAGACTTTTTCAATTCCCCAGCGTTACACTAACATATCTGTTTGTTTTCTACACCACATGTTTTCGTCTTCTGTTTTTTTTTTGTGAATTCTCCCTATATATATATATATATGATTTTCAGTCAATATCCTGTCTAAAGTATCGCCATTTTAGATCGCTACCACCAC
>NC_068992.1:19472021-19472921 GCF_001194135.2 Octopus bimaculoides
ATGTTTGTATGTGTTTATATATACATCTTTCACTTGCCGTAGTCATTAGACGGCGGTCATGCTGGGCCACGACCTTGAAGTGGTTGAGTCGAACGAATCGACGCCAGCACTTATTTTTGTAAATTTGTACACATTCTATCGGTTCCTTTTGCCACGCTGATAAGATACGGGAGCGGAGACACACCAACATCGGTTGTCAAGAGATGGGGGAGACAAACACAGACATACAGAGACATATACACACACAAATACGCATATACATACACACAAGAACAGGCACACACACACACACAGGTGTGTATGTTAAAGAAGAAAATGAAAATGGAGAAAATGGAGATTGGGAAGTTAGTAATTGTTTATTATTAACAGCAAATTAATCATCTTCACTTAAAACTCTGTCAATTAAATTTCTATTTATATGATCTGAGCATTATATCCTCAGAGTCTGTTATAATGAATCCATAAGCACATATACAACATCCAACGCTATGTATTTTCCCTCTGAAGATAATATGCTTAGGTCATATAAATAGAAATTTAACAGTTGCTGAGTATTAATTTGCTGTTAATATACCTAAAATTTTCAGGAAATTAATTCCCCCAAAATACTAGGTATTGAACCAGTATTTTCTTGGATAAAACCATCACTTCATGCGATTAACACAAGGTTCTTTCAAGTAGTATAGTATGTGAAGCAGTGTAGTATGTCGTTTCCAAATTTCAGGCAGAGTGAATTATGTCATGGTGCTGCTTTTTTTTTCTCACAGACGGTGCCCAACTGACCCTGCTATACCGGGGAGTCGACAAAATCAAAAGCAAACAATGCATATGCACGGAACTAAAAATATAGAATGGCAACAGTGTATCCATTACACCTTGTATATGCGTGTGTGTATATAT
>NC_068992.1:19473050-19473962 GCF_001194135.2 Octopus bimaculoides
TATATATACACACACACATATATATATATATATATATACATGTATATATATGTATATGTATGTATGTATGTATGTATGTATGTATGTATGCATGTATATATATATATGTATACATTACATATTTTATGCTGCTTACCCGACAACCACTACTACACGTCGATATGCTAAGGTAACTGGACAATACTACAAAAATATGTTATGGGAGTAACAACATTTTGTGTTAAGAAAATGCAACAACAATTTCTTTTCGCAAACTACGAAAGAGGAGCTTTTACAGATATCTATGTTCTGACAAATTTCACGGATATTTCACAATCTTTATGGATCACAGCTCGCAGAAACCAAATTTTATTGTCGTCACTTGTCTCGCAACGTTCTGCTTTGCTGGAAGATTGTTATTTCTGAATTCGGCCAAAATGTTAGTGTCTGTTTTATACCTGAGCACAGAAAACATTAGCAGGCCCCAGACCTGAATGCTAAATTTATCTGTATCCCCCCTTGTGTTCTTCCGATGAATACGTAGTTATTGACACGAATATACCTTACAACTATGTTATTTTATACTGAATACTGAACAAAGAATAGGGTTCCCGCCTAGAAATATGACTTGCTAAAAAAACATCCGACAGTTTATTTGGATAGCTTGACATTGTCTATATAGGAAATGCGAACCATGGGGATATAAAACCATTTGGGGCAGTAACGTTTGTCGCTGTCTATATGGCGTCAATGAGTCAACGCAGATTTCTTTCATATCAGACGTTTTAATGCTTTTCTCATATAATGTTTCTGTCTTTCTCTCCCCTCTCTCTATTCCATCCCCGCCCTTTCTCTCTGTCCCTCTGTCCCTCTATCTCTCTCTCTCTCTCTCTCTCTCTCTCTCTCTCTCTCTCTCTCTCTCTCTCTCTCTCT
>NC_068992.1:19474025-19478351 GCF_001194135.2 Octopus bimaculoides
TCTCTCTCTCTCTCTCTCTCTCTCTCTCTCTCTCTCTCTCTCTCTCTCTCTCTCTTTTTCTCTCTCTCTCTCTCACTCACTTTCTCCTACACTCTTTCTATCCATATGAGTATAATTATGCATGTGCACACGTGATGTAAAGGTATTTGATTGAAGCGCCAAAATTAGTGACAACGAAACAGCTGGCAAGCTATAAGCGTCTAGACGTCTACGCTCAATTGTGTCGTTCTCACGACATAGATATCCCAACCTTCAAATATGCTAATATCAACTGGAAATTTCGAAAGGAAAAAACTATATGGACAGGTTCTTTCGGAAAGAAACAACATTTAGTGAGGCAGACTTAAGAACAGTCTAGACTACTCTAAACTCTCGTATGACATTGCACACATCAGCTAAACAACAATAGCAAAAATAAATGCATAAACCAAATTACTCAGAATTGAAGAGAACATCTTTAGGCGTCCTAGTTAAATTTTAATGAAGCAGTTTCGTCTAGAAGACCTTTCACGTACATCAGAATAGCTAGAATGGAAAAGCTAGAATAGCTAGAGTAGCCACACAATAGCTAAGAGGATAAAAGTTATTGATGTTATAAGAAGTGTTGACGATAGAACGTGAAATTATTCTATTTTGCAATAGTGCTTCTCGGTGTAAAATCAAAACAATAGTTACTCCTGTACTTTACGTCGATTCTAATAAATGGCTAAATTTTAGGATTATGTTAATTTTCAAATTGAATATCTGTAACTTCGATACTTCTAAACAGCTAACATTTAGAATGAGGCTAATACTGACATGAAGTGTAGCCCTGACAAATACCACAGGTCGCTTTTCGATTATTAAGCAGTTTCGATTTCCCGAGCAGAAGGAGGTAGCTGCAAAATAACTAGCTATCAAAAATAAAATAACACAACGGAATGCCTAAAGATACGATTAAATATATCGATTAAGTCACATTTTCGTGGATGACATAACGTATTTTGAAAGCACCAATCCACAAATGAATATACTACTCTTTGTGGAGTCATGATGTCGTTGCTAACGAAATCTAAAAACGATTTGTATAAAGATGCCCCGGAGTATATATAGAGAATACGATGTTTATTGAAAATGCATATACGCACTATTAAAAGACAAGAAATATTGGTGGAACATTATCATCAAAAGCAACACGTATTGATATTGAGAACAGTTGATCTCAGGAGGTGAATAATTCTTTCAAATTTAGTGACAGAACATTTACGGTCAACTGCATCGAAAACGATTGGTTCTCGACCCCAAATAAACACAAAAACATAGACACACATATGATAAATATAATTATATGTGTATGTGCATACACAAGTACAATAATACAGCCAGCAACAGCGGCCGAATTAAAAACAACGAATAGCTTTGGACCACCATCATAGGATTCCACCAATTCCATCAAGGTACATCTAACATGTCTACATAGTTAAGACTCTATTACCCTTTCCGTAACGTTAATAGCCGTCATATAGCGATTTACTTAGAATAATTTATGATCATTGGTTTCCATAAACATATTTATAAAATTCGTTTAAATATTTAGTTACCTATTACATTTCTTATTAATGATCGTCTCATAATATTATCTTTTATTATCAAATTCTGCGGAGGTCAACATTTCCCTTTGTCCTTCTGGACCAATAAATTAAGTACCACTTGCGTACTGGGGTCGAGCTAATCGACTGCCCCCCCCCCACCTCTTCCAACATTTCGAGTCTTGTGCCTAGATTAGGAGGAATATCACTTATTATATTACACGGCTTCAACTCTAATTGAAAAGTGAACGATAACATACAGATGTGTGTATGAGATTGTGTGTGTGTGTGTGTGTATGTGCGAGTTCATGTGCGCGTGGCTGAAAGAATATGAATATGTTTGTAATGGATTTCCATTGAGATTTATAATGGTAAGATAAGTAAATTAATGCAGAGAAAGCGAGATGTGTTAGTGTACATGAGAAAATTGTTTCCTTAAAATTCTTAGAATTTGGCGAAAATAGTTATAAGAAGAGCAATGATAATAATATTAGAAATAACACTAATACTTACTATCATAAGTCCAACGCACTAACCACCAGGCCATGTACCTCTACTTATCCACAAGTAGGTGAGAGATATTGAAAGGCACATAGAAAATTTTATAGTGAGATATATGTGGATTATGTCACTGAGGGTGATTACATTGATATACACAGAATCAGAAACTAAGGAATCAGTTTTCTATCCGTCGTCGTCTTGGTTATTTAACAAGCTTACATGCATGTATCTCTTAATTTTAACAAGCAGTTACAGTTGGCAAACGGTGAGGGAAAATAACGCATGCAGCAGCGTAGGAAGAAATTAAAAAGTATACATGGCAAATAAAAAAAACAAAAACTTGTTTTACTTTATATATAACATTCCTGTCTAACTTCAACAGGGTTTTCTTCGGCTCTTGAATCATGCATTGAATTCATAATACATAATACTTTCGTTATCTTTACAAATAAAGATTTGCTGGCGACACTTTTCATTATTATTTTTTTTCAACGGCTGCAACATTCTCTTTATTTTCTGAAGTGCAGTAAATATACCTTTTTTGAAATGACAGCAAGCAAGGAAAGGAAATGATATTATCAAACATTCCAAGTGTATACTTCGTATTATTTCCAAATTCATTGAATGTCATATATACATTATATCTATCTATCTATCTATCTATCTATCTATCTATCTATCTATCTATCTATCTATCTATTTCTCTCTCTTCCTCTCTCCCTCCCTCTCTCTTCTCTATCTCTCGCTCTGTGCATATATATATATATATATATATATATGCATATATATACATACATGCATATATACATATATACGCATATACATACACATACACGTACATATATACGTACATACATACTATGCTTATTCTTGTACATTCTGTATTTGAAGCTTGCAATTTTACTTGTCTTCTCTAAACATATATGATTTCTGTTCATAGATCCATAGAGATGTTTCTGGTTCTATTGTCCTTTACTGAATTTCTTAAAGCATCAACGTAAACATAATAACATTCTTTTCACTAACAAACCTAGGAAATGTTTATATTTGTAGGATATATTCTATTAAATGTACATCCACACATTATTGCTAATTATATCATACATTTTATAACGTTATACATTCTCACACATGTATAAAGCAAATAAAATGAAAATACAAAAAACAAGAAATTCCAACGGGGATTTTCAGTTAATATTGTTAGGCTGACGTTCAGAGAAGAAAACAAATATTGAGTAAAGTGTTATCGAGTAAACGTTTAACGTTTCAGACATAGTTTTTTGTCAGAAATTACAGTAATGTCAAGAGACACACACAAGGACGAGATAACAGGAAATAAGAGAAATCGAGAAAAGAGAGCAGAAAAAAATGCCTGTGGGTTACGTTCAATCGTTTAACCTCTGACTAACCGGAAGTGCGATGACAAAATTTTGTCTATTGATGTGTGTGCCTGTGTAAATATGTCTCTGTATGCGAATATATGTGAAAATATGAGTGTGCGAGTACACATAAGAAAATATCTGTATGTATTGTGTAAGGATTTCTATGTAGCTTTATTTTTGAGTGCACGCATACACACACACACACATACGCACACACATACACACACACACATACACACAGTAGCTAGTGTATAATATAGAAGCAGGAAGTGTTATATCATTTAGTTTTTTACTACGTATTATTGCAATATGTGGAGATGTCCGTTGACGTATCAATACTTAATAACAACTAATTACTTCTTTCATCAAACATTGTGTCGTGATCAGCATTACATTAGATCTATGACATCAAATTAAATATTAGATGTTAGATCGAAAACTGTTATATCATTCCCTGATGAATGTAATTCATATAGGTGCTGCTGACAATTACTTAGACTTGACTGTCATTCATTCATCTTTGTAAATTCATATCGACCATAGAATGTTACTACTCGAATTGGACCTTAGTGCGGTTTGAAGTGAAGACGTAGGGATGGACGAATAAATACAATTCTATTGTGTACTCTTCGAGTGCAACATGGCCGCAGTCTAATAACTAAAGCGAGTAAAAGATAAAGGCTCAAATATGTGTGTGTGCGAGAGAGAGAGAGAAAGAGTATGTGTGTGTGTGCGTGTGTGTGTGTGTGTGTGTGCATATACACATATTTATATATGTATATATGTGTGTGTCTATCCCACTGTATGTCTGTGTATCTGTTTATCAGTCAATCAATCAATCAGTCAATCTTTCTATCTATTTATCCATCCAACCA
>NC_068992.1:19478562-19483018 GCF_001194135.2 Octopus bimaculoides
ACACACACACACACACACACACACACACACACACACACACACACACATTTGTTTTAGGACTTGTACCCATTTGAATTCGGCCATACATCAGATAACATGTTAAGCCTAATGTTCCGAAATATAAATTTTAAATTTGTTTTAATTACAAAATTACACCTCAGCCAAAAAAATATCTTTTGGCTTTTGAATGTAACCTTTTCTTTCTCTTTTTACGTTTTTTAGTTAAGTTACAATTTCTCTGTTTTGGTCAAGATTTTTCCAATTTCTTTTTTCTTGAAAAAGTAATGGACGAAAGCTTTTAAAAAAGAAGTAAATTCATAGAGCCGAACAAAATCAAAAATATTAATTCTATGTTTTCCTTTTCCTTAATACTAACAAGAGCATAGTATGAGAGAGAGTTATTTTTAGCAAATTGAACAACCAAACAGAGTGGACTCTCTTAAGTCTCCTTTCTGCAGCTATTTCCAGGTTCTATCTCTTTATTCTTCAAGAACTGACTGTGCATTGTCTTGTCCTGCCAAATTGTCTTCATCTGCTCTGTCTGGCCTTTCTTAAATTGATGTTGTATCTACGGCTTCGTTCACTTCTAAGGTTCCCTGAATTTTCACTGCTTCAATAATTACTTCTTTACTCCGCTTGACATACCAAGGTAGGCTATTCCTCTTCCCTCACACAACATTCACTACACACTAATTCCAGTCCTCTTTCTTTCCTCTTTGCATACAATCTTGACATATCATTCATGAGGTGTAGTTCCTTGTCCATTGTCATTAATTTACTTGTTCTGCGGTCTACCTCTTGTAATTCATTCTTTTTCCAAGATACTATTCCTGCCCCATATCTCATCAAAACAAAAGCAAATTATTATTGTTGTTATAGACGTCACGCAGTATACAATACCGTGAGGTTGTTGATTAACGGTATTGTGTCTACCGGGGTTTTATATTGTTTGTCAAGTCACTATTATTATTATGATTATTATTATTATTAATATTATTATTATTATTATTATTATTGCTAGCATTGTATACTTTAACGTTAAGAACATAATATTCATATAGAAAATCTCTCCTGACGTAGTACACATTTATATAACCACATGTGAACATATATATATATATATATATACTAATACATGTAGATATGTATGTGTGGAGAATCTGCTTATGTATAATATTAGTTAGTCTGAGAAGAAAGACGACTGGGTGCAGTGCTAATGACTATTTCGATTACTCCAAGATTTACCTCGGAAAGCTTAAATGTGCTACCAAATCTATTTTCATCAGTTAATTTTGAAATGACTGATTTGTTGTTAGATTTCAATTTGAAATCCGAATCATTCTCAGCGCGACAGATTCATTTCTCAGTTTTCCTAGTCTGAGTGATCTGTTATTGATCTTTCTTTGGCAACGTGGAGAAAGGCAGCTATGTTTATCTTCATTGGGATGAGAAGTTACATATCGCTTGGCTTCTTCTACCTCAACTACCATGAGCGTTCAAGCGAAAAATTAGTATCTTCTGACCAATCAACCAGCTAGGCTTCACGTCTGCCAAGTAATCTCTTACGGCTCCGTTGACATGCTGTGAGGCAGGATCATTCATTCTTCCACGCAGTTAACATAATATTTCTTTGGAATTATTTACTTATGCTAAACGTTAAGGCACAAAAAATGTAACTATTCGATTTTAATTTCGTATTTAAGCTGAAGGGCACTGAAATTCGCCCAGCAAAACATACATTCTTGTAAACCAAGTTCGTTCAGAATCAAAGCCTGAAGTTAAAACTGCGTATTGTAAGCACCGAAATTCTATTTATCGTTAAGTTGAGAACATGACATAGTTTCAGGTTTATCAAATTTTAAAGATTTAAAGAATATAAATAATATCTTGCTTCATTTACATCGTTTGTGGCCTAGATACCGGGTTCAGTCTCACTGCATGTCAGCTTGGTCAATTGTCTCCAGCTAGTTTCGGGCAGGCTAAAGCCTTGTTTAAAGATGGATGCAAATATATAAATAAATATATAAATGCAGACATACATACACATTGTAACATTTTAAACACTAAGTATGGAAAATAATTAAATTTTGGAAAAATTAAATGAAAAGTTTTTTAATAGAATATTTGTATAGTATTCAAATACAAGGGGCATTTTCCTTGTTTCTGCCTGTCTCCGTCTCTCTTGTTTATTCTTGTGGGTTCCAGGTCGTTGTGAATTCTTGGCAAAGAAGAAGAAGAAGAAGAAGAAGAAGAAGAAGAAGAAGGGGGAGGAGGAGGAGGAGGAGAATAAGAAGAAGAAGAAGAAGAAGAAGAAGAAGAAGAAGAATGCGGGAGTGGTATGATAGTAGTAGGATGTTAAATGGTCAAGTGTTTTTAATATAGTTTTTTTAATATTTGCGTAGGTGTTATTCTAAACAGCAGTAGTAGTAAAGTAAGGAAGGAAGTGGCGGTGAGGGAGAAGACGAAGAAGGAGGAGGAGAAGAAGAGAAAGAATAATAATAAAAGAATGCAGGAGTGGTATCATAGTAGTAGGATGTTAAATGGTCCAGTGAAACTCGTAATTCCAGCCATGGTGGAGAATCAACAGAGAAAATACGAAAGAGTATGAGAAGCTCACTTCTCCGTTGAGTCAAGTAGCTTCACCTGCAGCAGATGCCGTTGCTACTACAGGTCAAGAAGAGGCCTTGTAGCCCTCATGCGCACCTGACAGAGATGATTACTGAACAAGGTTAGTCACCGTCGACCTCCAAAGGACAGAAGATTTATATTCATACAAATATATGGCTTGGACGTGCGATTTGATTTTGCCATGACTGTCCCAGAAACAAATGAAAGCGCTAATAAAGGATTACCCGAATTTCTGACTGCCTCCTTATTCGCAATATACAATATCTGTACACCATTTCAAACACTTTATACATGTGTATGTGTGTGTGTTTGTTTGTGTGCAAACATATGCCACGCATTGCAATAAATTACATATTTTGAGTGGAACACTATTCATTCAATATTGGATGAATAACGTCTCTAAAATCTATCCATAACAAACGACCTTGATAAATTACTATTTATTCATCTGATCACATGCATTGAAGAAACATTTTGCAAAGCAGCAATGCGAAGATTAGTCACAAATAATTTGGATGAACAAAACAGCCCGAACGACTCATGTAAAGAGTGACGAAAAACAATGCAGAGTAAATATTTCCATTTGAAATTATAAGAGGAAACCTAAACATTCTGAGGAACACAAAACTCGGTAATAACTTATTTAGTTGTTATACAATAATAAAATCATTCTCTGTGTGAGCTTTATGAAACGAATGATAACACAAAGGGAAGAATAATACCTAAAGCTAAATTATTTTACAGCAAAACAATTTCTAACAATTACTAGCATATTTTGTATGCAAGTGGCAAGTCTATGATTCCAGAGCTAAATTATTTTATAACAATACAATTAACAATTAGACGTATATTTTGGCGAGTTGATGATTATAATTTAATTCCGAAACCTGATGTGTGTAATTTTATTGTCAAAAGTGAATCTAAACAATCCACAAATAACACCATGTGCTCATTGTCCTACAACAGACATGCTGTCAACAACATTGAAAAAACTTGCCACAAACGAATGAAGGAATAAAATAGCGCCTTTTATTTTTAGATACTTTACGTTATCTGGGAATTTACTGTTGCCTATCGACCTGAATAAGTATTTGAACAGTTGTTGGGTCACTTCACCAGCAAGCTGACCGTCAGCAACATACTGTCAAGAAACCTAACAGAAGCAATCTTATACCTTTTTACAGTTTTACTTATTTCAGTCGTTAGACTACGGTTGTGCTGGAGCTCCTCTTTCATAAATTTGGTCGAAAAAATCGACATCAGTACTCACCTGATTCTGTCGGATTCTTTACTCGAAACGCTGTAGGTTGTCCAGCGGTGGTAGAAGACAAACACAAACTGACACACACGTACATATACACACACACACACACACGCACACACACATACATACACATGTATGCATATATATATATTCGCCATGATAGATCGCTAACCACTACACACTTTTTTTCTCCTTGTTTCTCTCCTTGTTTCTTTCTGTGTTCCTTTCCGTAGAAGAGAAGAAGATTGTCTCTTTGCAACTGCTCAGCTACTGGGAAAGGCTGAAACAGCTAAGACTCTACTCCCTGGAGAGAAGGCGGGAGAGGTATGCAGTAATATACATCTGGATGATCCTGGAAGGAATTGTGCCAAATTTTGGCATTGAAAGCTACACCAATGCCAGAACGGGACGACACTGAATAGTGCCAAAGATCCCAGCAATGCCATCGCGCTTCAAGACCAGTTACTGCAACAGCTTGGGATTCAGGGGCCCACAGCTTTTTAATATTCTCCCAAAGAGCCTGAGGAATCTGCACAAAGTAGATGTAGGAGTTTTTAAATCAAA
>NC_068992.1:19485440-19486114 GCF_001194135.2 Octopus bimaculoides
TATATATATATAATTGCCTATTATAGGTAATTTCTCTTATATTTTATATTGAATATGTTGTCAATATATATATATATATATATATATATATGTGTGTGTGTGTGTGTGTGTGTGTGTATGTGTGTGTGTTTGTATGCACTTGTATATATACGCATGTGTATGGTTGCTGTATCTGTTTGAAAAACTTGCTAGATGTATCTGAAGACGCCCTAGATTCGAAAGGTCACATTGTATAATGTAGCCTTAGATACATTAAGTCTACAAACAACGATAGTTTGATAACGAAATAAACGCAAAAGATCATTGGCTCATTTTCTAACAGTTGCTGTCAGCAATGTAGAGGCGCAATGGCCCAGTGGTTAGGGCAGCGGACTCGCGGTCGTAGGATCACGGTTTCGATTCCCCGACCAGGCGTTGTGAGTGTTTATTGAGCGAAAACACATAAAGTTCCACGAGGCTCCGGCAGGGGATGGTGGCGAACCCTGCTGTACTCTTTCACCACAACTTTCTCTCACTCTTTCTTCCTGTTTCTGTTGTACCTGTATTTCGAAGGGCCAGCCTTCTCACGCTCTGTTTCCCGCTGAATCTTCCTGAGAATTACATTGTGTCAGTGGAATGCTCAGCCACTTGCACGTTAATTTCACGAGCAGGCTGTTCCGTTGATCGGATCAACA
>NC_068992.1:19487164-19487448 GCF_001194135.2 Octopus bimaculoides
TATATTACAAATAAAAGGGTAAAGGATTATCAATTTATTAATGTATTAATAAATTAATAATTAATAATTTTTACCAAGCCCTTCGGTATGTAAACACCATTATCGGTGAAGAACTTATTTAAAAGTTCTTATACATTTATAAACATAATTAAGGGATGAGCAACAGTTGGTTCACCACATACCGAAGTTCAGAAATAGCACCTAAAGTACTGAAACTCCAACAGATAGCAATACTTGTAACTCACAAAGGCATATATATGCATATATATATATATATGTATGTA
>NC_068992.1:19487458-19488013 GCF_001194135.2 Octopus bimaculoides
CTGTTCCGTTGATCGGATCAACAGGAACCCTCGTCGTCGTAACCGACGGATTGCCAACTGTCAGTAACGTTATTACTAAGGTATCCACGAACCAAATGTCACCACAAAATCGTCCTCACCCCAGCGTTTCTGCTGCACCCTCAGAAACCACAATCAACTACGAATATTGCGAAACAGCAGAAGATATAGATGGAAACGTATCTCTTTGTAACAGCTGGATATATTGTGAAAATGAACAAATTTCTACCAATATCGAAACCGAATCTTTTTTATAAAACAAATGTGTTTGTGCTTCATGTTCCTAGACTCACCAATCTGAAAATAAACCAGGAGTAAAGGGATGAACATCGATCATAATCTGTTGAACCAATATCTACCTGGGGTTCATTACAAATAACAGCAAATTTTGTTTGATTTGTATTTAATGTATTTAATTTTCGAAAGAAATCCATGCCTCACTCTCTCTCTCACTCCGTTTCTCTCTCCCTCCGTTTCTCTCTCCCTCCGTTTCTCTCTCCCTCCGTTTCTCTCTCCCTCCGTTTCTCTCTCCCTCCG
>NC_068992.1:19488966-19492836 GCF_001194135.2 Octopus bimaculoides
ATATATATATATATATATATATATATACGTATATATTCTCATATGCATTTTTAAAATACACGTGTGTTACAGCGATCATCTTTCTGCATATGAGAATGATTTCGTGTTATTGAAACTAAGAGATAAATTAAGAAATGTGATGCACTACTATAAAGACTCCAATGCAAATACAAAATAAGTAATGTCATATATAAATAAATAAATATGTATATATATAATGTGTGTGCGCGTGTGCGCGCGCGTGTATGTGTATGTGTGTGGATGTATCTATATCTATATCTATATCTACATCTCTCTCTCTCTGTCACTCTCTCTATGTATATATGTATACACACATATGTATATATAAGTTTAATTAATTCATTAATAATCTAAATAAATTATATAAAGAATACAAAATTCCTCTCGCAAGGAGAATATCAATGGGTCGTTAGTGAAAAGAAATGCATTTTTAAAGCAATTACTCAAAAGAAAAATTAACATGGAATGAAGCGTAAACTTTTCTGAAGTGAAACAGTAATAACTGAATGAAAGATGTGGCGGAACTGCAAAAGTAGGATAAGTAACAATAGCAGAATATTAACATGCAGTGAATGACAGTAATTGTATGTCTTAAGTCGGTGACGTTTCTACGATTTACATTCCAAATTCGCTTATATTGTGTGGCGTTGAAACTGCTGAAAAGGAAATAATTTTTTGAAATCAGAATGGAAATAATATTTTTTTCTCTTTTGCGTTATTATTATTATTTCGCTAGCTTTATAGAAAAATTAATTTTGTAAAGAAATCAAAGTTAAATAAATAAAGATTAGAAATGCGTAAGAAATTGGAATAAAGTATGTGAAATAAAGTAAACTTTTAAAGGACGTTTTAAATATGTGATTTTTTCTTTTTTTTTTTTTTTCAAATAAAATTTTGCCAAGTTTTCTAGAAGTAGATTAATTCAATATCATTCTTGAATTGATTAGCGATGCTAAGCAAAATATTATCCTCCTGGCCAGATGATAATTTAACTTCTGAGAAGGGCTAATGAGCTTCTGGCGTAATGTAAGGCACCGAAATTGAAGAAACTGTAATTATAGGAGAGGTAGAAACAGAAAGAGCGAGAAAGAGAGAGAGAGAGAGAGAGAGAGAGAGAGAGAGAGAGAGAGAGAGAGAAGGTAACGTGAATAATTCTTTGCATGAATAGGTTTTATCAAACATAAATTCATCATGTCAAAATTCACCTGATCTTCTTAAACCTTCGAACCTCTGCTATTTTTGTGATTTATGAAATCTAAAACTGTATATGATCAGGTCAAATCAAACTTCACTTGGATCCAGCGGTTTTCCCTATTATTACATTTTAAGTTGGCTCATTAAAACAACATTTCTTCGTGGAGAATGGACAATATCTTAGGTACCTAACTATCATTTCCATGGAATTCGTGTGGAGAAACTCCCCAACCAACATGGAGAGTGATTTTCTTTATCGAAGTTTATATAAAAGCTAAAGAATTTCCAAAAATATTACTCCACCTCCCAACATTTCAACAAAATTATCAATAGGATTTTATATAATTTTCCGACCAATATTCAGTTTGTTTGCTCTCTATATTTCTAGTTATAAAATTTTAAGAAACATTTATAAACATTTATTATTAGAACAAACGTATATTGCTTTCGAAGTTGTTCTTTTGGCTGATCAGTCACTATCTTTCCACTCTCTTCCAAAGGTTTTAATAAATTGTCATTCATGTTGCGGCTCCAGTTTATTTCTGTACTCTGAATTTAAAAGAATGCATCAAATATTGCAAGGCATTTTATATGGCTAGTTACTAACACTATGAAATAGTCACATATTCAACCACAGGCACGTACTGTAATATTCAAATATATATGTATGTGTGTGTATGTGTGAACATTACACATGCATCCTTATACTCATATATGTAGATTATCGAATTGTCTGACTTTCTGTTTCTTTATTTCCTTATGAAAGCTTGCATTTTTCACTCAACGCTGTACTGTCGGAAAAAAATGAAAACTACTGTGCTGGAAAAATTGAAAATTATTGTGAATAAGCCTGAAAATATGCAAGGAAAAATGAGGCTGATTAGGTACAGCTAACCTAGATGCCTCACGGCTACTATGTACTAATTCAAAACACAGAGCTATAATATAATTTTTCATATGGGTCATAGACATATTCGCTACATATATCAAGGAGAACATCACCTATCTGAAATTCCCTAATCTTTGACAACAGAAAGTTATTCTCAAATTAATTCCATATGTTTTTTGAATATATTGCCGCCACGTCTACGTTCATAACATTGCAAACTTATATCTGAAACAATTTCTTTCCTCTCAGAGTCAGAAAATATTTTTTGTTTTAGTGGCTAGATCCATATTAGAAAACTGAACCCACATAGCACCATTATACTTTCTAACCGATATTCTCTCACTCTGGGGGTTCTGCGTAAGTACGAAGAATTCAGCTCCCAAAAGAGCTCAAGATGTTTACCATTTCTATCACACTAGATCCCATCTCTCTCCGCTTTGTTTCTTTGCCTAGCCCTTACATTATTTACTACGTGTACATGCTTGTCACTTGCTTGAAGTAAAACATCAAATCACTCATAGTGATTGGTTTGAAATGACCAACGAATGCCCCTCTTATTAATACAACAGAGAATGACATTATCATCAATAGTGATTGGATACAGCAACATTTAACAAATCTGTTGTTGATTAGTTTTCATCAAAAATGCTCGTAGTCATTCGCATTTCAGCATTGACTGTCATGTATTCATAATTACGTTATCTAATATCGCATTTCTCTTAATGAGTAAAGAAAATTAAGATGCTTTGAAGGATTTTTTAAAATTATTTCCAGGAAGAGGAACGATCATATAAAGGATACCGATTTAGTTATTGGGTATTGTAACTTTTCATGTGACTAATGAAGTTTAGTCTCTGCAACATGGTGGTTCCCAGATAATGTACATATATGACCAGTTTATATATAGATGGGAGATAACTTGTGTTTCTCCTCATCTATATATTATACATGTACAATGTTAAAAACCACATAAATATATTCAGCAGCAGGAAAAAGCTGTCTAGCAGCGGCAATGGTATTCTTAAGTATGTATGCTTGCTTCTTTTGTATTCATCAGTAGCAATAATCTACAAGCACCACGTGTTAATCAGAAATCGGTCGCTAAATGATATAGTTAAAGTGTGACTGAAAGGCTTTCAACAATATATATGCTTCAAGTAAGATATAAGGATAAAAGCGTATATAATACAACGAATACTGCTACTGTCGCGAAAGACGAATACCTACATATACACATTTGTGTGTGAGTGCGTGTGTATGCAGATGTGTGTGTATATGTATGCGCATATACACATATTGTATAGGGTGAGAGAGAGAGAGAGAGAACGAAAGAAAAACAGAAATAAATAAATGAACAAAGAAAAATAATTATTTATGAGATAAGTGAGATTTATAAAGATTTGAGGCTTTGTTAAGTTTCTTTTTCAAGGGTTTTCCAGAGGGTAACGACCCTTAGAATCAAACTTAGTTTCCAAAGTTTTAGAGAAAAAATATCTTCCAGCAACCAAAGTGACTGCATCAAACGCTGAAAGTTTTTGAAATACTTAATCCCCACTTGAATTATATACATTATTCCTAACATCATTTGATGTTCGCGGAGATGTTGTTCCTAATTTTTCCTTAAGGAAGAATTCGAATCAACTCTGATTCCAAGTAGTTGAAGTGCTGTTAGAAATGTACTTTATGTCAGTTTACTAATATATAACATATACGGAGAGATAAATAGTTAGATAGACAGATAGATACATACATAGATAGATATATAG
>NC_068992.1:19492924-19496443 GCF_001194135.2 Octopus bimaculoides
ATAGATAGATAGATAGATAGAATGATAGAATGATACGTACATGCATTCATACATACGAGCGCGCGCGCACATTTTTGCATGTATTTATATTCCATAATTGCTACAGAATGATAACGCTTTTGGCCATCTCTTAATCAATATACTCTTTCGTATTTCCTTTATTTGGTAGAATTCCCACCCTTGCCTCATAGAGGATAATATCCTGAAACTTGAAAACTATAGGTAACCATTACTTGAAATTTAACAAACTATGTTCATTAAAATATGAGTATGCGCATTATGTACTTTCGATTTTGATATCTTTTATTATGGTCATTTGCTACCTGTAGAAACAAATGGCTACTCTTTATAAGTGAATATAAGTTTGATCCATCGAAGGTCATGTATTTCTTCTTGAAATGCAGCCTGGTACCAGTCATAAATCTCTAATTAATTTGACCTCTCTAAAATGTAGTGCGTTTGAACACAATGTTGAATCTTATTTATTATTATTATGACCCCCTTCGGCCATGACTGACCATGGGTTTGCACCTAGAAAGTTGCCCTCCCAGGCACATGTCCGGGCAAGGTTGTTTGCGGAAGGCCAGCAGTCGCCCATGCATACCAGCCTCCCCTCTCCACACCACCTGTTTTATCCAAGGGAAAGGCAAAAACCGATACAGCTTGGCACCTGTGACGTCGCAATTCATTTCTACAGCCGAGTGAACAGGAGCAACGTGAAATAAAGCGTCTTGCTCATGAACACAACACGCAGCCCGGTCCGGGATTCGAACTTACAACCTCACGATAGTAAGCTCGATGCCCTAACCACTGAGACATGCGCCTTCCCTTGAATCTTATAATTTTCCATTATTTCATATTTCCTTTGTAGCTTTACCGACATTAATCCTTTTTTGTAAGATGGGTTATACAATTGATCTTCTTTATTGCATTACTGTTTGTGCTATGTTTTTATCAAATTGACAATATGACATATCTAAAAGAATTAAAATTGTAGAGATGTTACATATGAATTATATAAATTCAAACCCATTCTCTGATACATGAACGTTTGGTTTATAAACGCTGTTCAATACGAAGCAAGGCAGTAACACAAACACTCTGTGGTCATGCTTGGAAGCTGTTACTTGGTCGCTGACCTTCCCAGAAATAGCTTTCAAAGTTACATGAAATCCCATCATT
Organism: Octopus bimaculoides; assembly: GCF_001194135.2. Taxonomy (NCBI): domain Eukaryota; kingdom Metazoa; phylum Mollusca; class Cephalopoda; order Octopoda; family Octopodidae; genus Octopus; species Octopus bimaculoides. Next base: position 19,494,107 of record NC_068992.1, read on the forward strand.
GTCTTTAAAATACATAACATTATAGGCAATAGGATTCTTGGATATACAAAAGGGACGACTGTTTGCAGCTGAAACCCCATTGATCATTAATCACTTCGATTAGGGCTCAACCAGGGATAATCAGCAGCGAAACGTTTACAATCAAAGATAAATATCTTCACAAATATTGTTCTTTAAGAGGAACCTATTTTTCAGGTATACCACGTAGATTCATCGCTATTTGCATATACTATACAACCTCTGGTTCCCATTTAGGAATACTGCATGTCTGAAGGATTATCTGTCAATATTTGGCTTTATCCCTCACAAAAACACTTAAAACTAAATGATTTAAGTCACTCAACTGAAATTGTATATCGCTGGATGAGTATATCTGATCGTCGGAAACATGGAGTTTCCCTCTACTAGAGATGACTACGAATGATGCACTCGGCATTCAATAAGCTAATCATATGACAGCTGGCGTCCTTTCTCCATGGAAAATGTTTCACAGTATTTCATCGCCAATACACACAACAACAGGATTATAATTGTAAATCATCTTGGTAATTGACATGGACAAGGGAAAATGCTATCACTAATTCATATGATTGTAAAATTAGATAATCCTACTATTTTATGCACAAATGTACATATAAATGAAAATACTATACAAGCGTTATCAGAAATTAGTGTACAACAGAAAGTAAATCCAGAAATGTGACTGATTTCTCCCGAATAAAAGTAAGCACTTCCTGAAAATGTTCGCAGGTGGAGAAGGCACGCTTCATTATTATTCCTAGTGGGGTCTTTGAAATTTATGATTAAAGACTTTATATCAGATGGCCAGTTTTTGACTATTCCAACGAACTATATTATTACTCTAATATGATTTTTGTATGGTGGCTGTCATTGCTATAGGGCTGTTCTTTAGGTGAGGTAGAATCTGATTAAATAGATCTATGAAAAAACACTCCATGATTCAGAAAATTGTAATTGTAATCATTCTTCAGTGGAACTAATAGAATGTGACAGGACAACATTTAATATTTGGAGTGTGCCGAATAGGAGACAGGATAGATACAGAGCATCCCAAAAGGATAGGCAAACAGACAGACAGACGGGTAAATGAATGAATGAATGGATGGATGGATGGATGGATGGATGGATGGATGGATGAATGGATAGATGGATGGATGAATGGATGGATGGATGGATGCAAGTTGGATGGATGGCAGTAGAAAGACAAGTTGCCTTATTTTTTACAGTAATAAACCCTTCCCCAATATCTAACCTTTTTGATTATATGTGCACAATGCAGAAACATCAATGTTAATATCATTAGAATACAGAGAATTCTTATAGACATTAGGACATTTAAAAAGAACAGCAAATTCTTCATCAAATCACAGCTTGCTAATTTAAATAGAAAAGTGGACAATATCGTTTTAAATATATCCAATAAAAATGGTGGGAGATTTAATAGTGGAATGCCTCGGATCATAAATCAGTTCATTCTGGATTGACACAATGTCAACCAACAGAAGTAATGACACTAAAAACAGATAAATTTAATTAGTAGGTATAGCTTATGGAGATATACAAATACACTAACATTCAGGGAGTGTACTTAAAGTACTTGACTTCCTCTGAAATTTGAAAAATATATTATCTACATAGCAGAAAGTATAGACATTCAAGCAGGCTTCGTTACATCCTCCTTTGATAAGAGAAAGATAAATGAGAAGTTGTGACATCTATGACTTTCTAATAAGGATTAACATTTTATTTTAGCTGAAATTAAATGTTTTCTTACTTGGAATCGTTGACATCCGCATTCACTATAGAATGGTGTAACTTTAGGAAGAACAATATTATTATTATCATTGTAATTATTATTATTATTATTATTATTATTATTATTATTATTATTATTATTATTATTATTATTATTATTATATTTGTATTAAATTTTCGTTGTTGTGGTTTTCTCTTTTTCTCACTGTTTGAACTAAACATCCTTGTTTCACAAGCGCAAACTAAGTGCCGTTGTTCGCAAAACCCTTTGTGATTAATGGCAAAATAAAGTCAATATCTTAATTGATTTTCGGTTGAGAGACTGAAAAATACGCACCTACATATATATATTTACGTGTGTTAGTGTATGCGATTGTGTACGCGGTGCGTTTGCTGCGGGCGTCTATACGAGCGCTCAAACAACATCGGTTTCCAATCATGAATAACTTGTGTATATGTTTATGTTGTATGTATGTATGTATATGTGTGTGTAAACATATTTATACACACACACAGACACACACACACACACACACACATACATATATATATATATATATA
>NC_068992.1:19496819-19501859 GCF_001194135.2 Octopus bimaculoides
TTTCCATATACTTGTGTCAAGTTGTGTCTTTCGGTGCTGCTGCGATTGTGTATTCGTATGACTGTTGGCTGCGTGATATAATTCAGCTAATGACATTCCCTTTCCCTGGCTATACACATTTATAAACACACATGACTAAATAAGAGAATTACTTAAAATCATACGATTCTATATAGAAGTGTGAGTATGCCCGCGTGTGCGTGTGTGTGAGTGAGGGAGAGCGAGACAGTGAAAGAGAAAGAGAAGGAGAGTGAGGAAGGAAGATAAGCCATTGAGTATATTGACTTTTGATAGAATGTGATTACTACATGACTGCGTTATATTCTCTTTAAAGTTTAACAAATTGCACTAAATCAGTTCTGTAATTTATGTTTAAATTATTATATAATGGTAGGAGATTCGATACACCAAGTGCTGAATTTATATCCTCGTCCTCCTCTTCCGTTATCTATCTATCTAACTATCTCTCTATCTATCTCTCTATCGAACAGGTGTGGTCGCCGTTTGTGCGGCACGCTTTCCCGCAGCTCGTCTGCTTGGCTGAACTGCAGTCGTGGATCAAACAGAGACCGAGGCTAGGTGAATGGCACCAAGAGTGTCGCGTTGCTTTCAAGCAACTCTGCCTTCCGGGACCAAATTTGTGCGACTTCATTACAACAAAGGCGTTCTATAGCGGATTAGTGAAGGGGCGGTGCGACGACGTTCTCGGGCAGATCAGGAATTCGACGAGGAACACCTGACCCGCCTACTCAGAACAACTTTCGGGCCGGGACCTATGGACATCGACCGCAGTGTACCACTGGTACTTAATTTATCAACCCCGAAAGAGTGAAAGGCAAAGTCGACCACGGCGGAGTTTGAACTCAAAACCTAGCGGCAGACTAAATATTGCTAAGCACTTAGCCCACTGTGCTAACGATTCTGCCAGCTCACCCCCTTAATAATAATAATAACAACAACAGCAATAATAATAATGGTTTCCAATTTTCGCACAAGGCCAGCGAGTTCAGGGGAGGGGATGAGTCGGTTACATCGAACACAGTTTTCAAATGGTATTTAATATAGCGACCCCAAAATGATGAAAGGGGAAGTCGACAACGGTAGCATTGTAACTCAGAACGTAAAGTCGGTTGAAATACTGCTAAGCATTTTATTGAGCGTGCTAACGGTTCTGCCAGCTCGCCTCCTGACAGAATAATAACATTTCCTTTAGTAACCACAAAGAGTTCACAAAAATATTAGGGATGATACAGGACAATACAATGTGGGATTACATACAAGGCGTTTAAGAAGTCAAAGAACAGTAAGAATATAAAATTATAATTATGAATAATTCCTTTAGAATATGTAGACTTTCTGGTGCTCCTTGCGGAGATGCCACAAATCACGGTCACCTTGATGACCAGGGCAAGTGCCCTCACCACATCGTCCTCCTTCAATCTACATGCCTATGATTAAAGTAGGCCCGTTCACTCGGACCGTTCTTCCAGCCTTCAACAACCTGTAACCCTAACTGGCAGACTCATTAGCATGCCGGTTTAAAATGCTTAGCGGCATTTCGTCCGTATTTACGTTCTGATATCAAATATCGCCGAGTCCGATTTTGCACTTCATCTTTTCAGGGTCGATAAAATTCACTGTGGTGTATAATTGCATTTAATTGCAAATCTTTGAATTGTGGATAAAATCCCGCCGAGGTCAATGTTTCTAGTATGTACCAGTTGTTGATTCGATTCAATGTAATCGACTTACCCCTCGTACCCCTAAATGTCTGACCTTGTGGTAAAAAATGTGAGATTGCGGAACGTAATTATTGTAAAAGGTTTAGTCTAGCATTTTAGAATTGCTTCTACACATGCTCCATAATCTTCTGCTATATTACTGATAAATTCTAATGATAACGATAATTATCATAATGAGGTGGTTATGATTTGTACGCAGTACATTTGAGCGTGCGTGCGTGTCTTTGTTTTGGTGTACAGGAATTAAAAACAACTGCACAACACCATAATTGATATGGTTACTAATGGAGGCAATTGGCTTCAACTGTGATATGTATAACAGATATATAAAATCCATGGCTTGATTAGTACTTAATTTTATCAATCCCCGTAAGGATGACTAGTAACATTGACCTCGGCGGGATTTCTATCCACAATTTAAAGATTTTCAATTAAATGCAATTACATACCGCAAGGAATTTTATCGGTCAGTGTAACGATTTTGCTAATATCTCAGTCAATATGGTAACGATAATTATATATTGATTTCTTTTTTTGGTGCAATATTAGAAATGTGAAAAAGATAAAAGAATTTGATTTTACTCGCTGTATATTTTAATCACCCAAGAAAGTTGTATTCATCGGGATTTGAACTAAAATTACAATGGAAAGTAATTTAAACTGTGTTATATTTTGTCTGACGCACCATCGATCAGGATTTTAAAAATAATACTAATCCTTTCTAATGTTCTACTTCAGATCATCAATTTTGAGGGGCGGGGAGGCGACGAGCTGGCAGAAACGTTAGCATGTCGGGCGTAGCCCCTGTGTGTATCCCCTTGTGGGCAGTAAAGAAATAATAAACGTTAGCATGTCGGTCGAAATGCTTAACGGTATTTCATCTGCCGCTACGTTCTGAGTTCAAATTCCGCCGAAGTCGACTTTGCATTTCATTGTTTCGAGATCGATAAATTAAGTACTAGTTGCATACTAGAGTCGACCTAATCGACTGCCTCCCCCTTCCCAAATATTTCGGGTCTTGTGCCTAAAGTAAAAAAGAATTTTGAGGGGCGGGGAAGTCGATTACTTCGTTCTCCTGTGCTCAAATTGTATTTACTTTATTGAGCCGGAAAGGGCGAAAGGCAACATCGTTTCGGCAATATTTGAAATCAGGCATAAAACCGGAAGAAATGCCGCTAAGATGAGAGTAATATCATTTGTACTACTCTCACGGGACGACGTGACCCACCAGGTTATAAGACGTTGCTACACATCGCTGGTCACAATGCGTTTCACATTGTTTTTGTCTTCAAATGACGCCACCCTGCTGGCTAAGCGAGCAGGCGAACAACCCCACCTCGATTGAAAGGCGGACTGGAGCAACGTGAAATGTAGTGTTCTGCTCAAGAACACAATGCAGTGCCCAATTAGAGAATAGAACCCACGCTCTAGCAATCATGAGTACAATGGCCTACTATTATAAATAAAAATGATAATAATTTTAAAGGTTTCATGTAATCGCTCGACTTTACAAAAACAATAGCCAAATCTTAGAAAAAATAATGAAGTAGAACCACAAAAGGCAATACATTTTATGTAACGGTAACTGGGGTAGAATTTCTCTAAAAATAAAAGACGAGATCGTCAGGGATGAAATGAGTTTGGAAGGGTAAACAACAATGAGGGTAGTCTGGATTTAGCAACCCCTATAATCTTATTATTGCGTTTTAAAAAGTAGGGCACTTTCAACAATATAGTGATATATATGAAGACAGTGTAATACTGAAGGGGTGAATTTGATTATTGAGTTTCTCAATAACATTGGCACAGGAGTGGCTGTCTGGTAAGTAGCTTGATTCCCAGCCACATCCTTCCTGGCTCAGTCCCACTGCATGGCCGCTTGGGTAAGCGTCTTCTACTATAGCCTCGGGCCGACCAAATCCTTGTGAGTGGACTTGGTAGCCGGAAACTGAAAGAAGCATGTCGTTTTTGTATATAGGTATGTATTTGTGCGTCTGTGTTTATCGCTCCACCATTGCTTAACAACCGATGTTGATGTGTTTACGCCCCCGTAACTTACCGGTTCGGCAAAAGAGTCCGATAGAATAAGTACTAGGCTTACAAAGAAAAGTCCTGGAGTGGATTTGTTCGACTAAAGGCGGTGCTCCAGCATGACCGCAGTTAAATGACTGAAACAAATTGTTGGCACTCCGTCGGTTACGACGACAAAGGTTCCTGTTGATCCGATCAACGGAACTCGTGAAATTAACGTGAAATTAACGTGCAAGTGGTCATGAAATTAACTTGCAAGTGGCTGAGCACTCCACAGACACGTGTACCCTTAACGTAGTTCTCGGGGAGATTCAGCGTGACACAGAGTGTGACAAGGCTGGCTCTTTGGAATACAGGTACAACAGAAACAGGAAGAAAGAGTGAGAGAAAGTCGTGACGAAAGAGTACAGCAGGGTTCACCACCATACCCTGTCGGAGCCTCGTGGAACTTTAGGTGTTTTCGCTCAATAAATACTCACAACGCCCGGTCTGGGAATCGAAACCGTGATCCAACCACCTCGAGTCCACTGCCCTAACCACTGGCCATTGCGCCCCCACGACTGAAGCAAGTAGTGGAATAAAAACATAAAAAACATCAACTGGCTTAGGTCTAAACAGCAACACCATTTGTAAGAAGAAACGCTCCACCAACATATAAACTTAGAAACTTGGCGATACGAAAATCAAGCTGCTCGTAATAACACATTCACCACATAACTTAGATTTTATGTCAGAGTTTTTAGCTATTTTCCACTTAATCTGACATCCATTTTTAAGCAATTATGTTACGCTTTAGCGAGTTTAGTGATGTTCATTGTTGAGAGTACTCGGAGTATATCTCTAATCACGGGGCAAATTTCCCCATTAATATAAATTTTAGAATTATTTACAGAAACAGGAGAATACAACTCTAAAGATGAACACATGGCTCAGTGGTTAGAGCGTCTGGCTCATAATGATGAGGAAGTGAGTTTGCTTCTCGGACTGGTCTGTTTGTTGTGTTCTTGAGCAAGGTACCTTAATTTTTCACGTTGCTCCGGTTCACTAAGCTGTAGAAACAAGTTGCGACGTCACCGGTGCGAAGCTGTATCGGCCTTTTTTGGGACAACGCCGGCGGCGTGGAGAGGGGAGGGTGGTATCTATGAGTGACTGCTTGTTTTCTATGAACAACATTGCTCAGACCTCTACCTCGGAGGATAACGTTTTATGTGGAATTCCATAGTCATTCATGACCGAAAGGGGTCCTTATATATATATATATATATAT
>NC_068992.1:19503213-19508063 GCF_001194135.2 Octopus bimaculoides
TGTGTGTGTGTGTGTGTGTATACAATACATATGAAGTGGATGAGAGATTTCGGATAGGAGGGAAACAAGGAAGGAAGATATAGATTTAATTTTATCAACGCATGTACATGTACATCCATAAACAAACATGCCTATTTATTGATCGACAAGTATTTTATAGCTGGCTCTCCTGCATATTTATTGTTGATGGTTATCGCATAAAATGGCTGCCTAGATTTTGGCTCTTGTATGGTACTTTGTGTGTGTTATATAGCGGATGGTTTTTACAATCTATGCTTCATACAGATGGGAAGTTTGTACAGTGGGCGGTATGTATCCTGTTCAGTGGTAGTGTGCGGAATGGGGGATTCTTAAAGCTTGTAGTTTGTAAAGTTATTATGGAGCTGTAGAAAAACTGCAGCAAAAGCCACGATCAAACAATTTATTTTATGTGCCTTTGGTAGTTAAAATCAATTTGCTAGATTAAACTATCAAATCCATGTTTATAAAGAAACGCCTCAACATTTTAATTTTCTTCTTTTTTTTTTCCTGCGACATCATCATAACATTCATGTTCTATAAACTATATACATATTTTTGTTCTTTATTTGTTATTGACGGCTGCGAAATCCTTAAATTTATTCCCTTTTTAATTAAAGTTTCAGATGATAGCATAGCTGCTCCTGTTGCTGCTCCTGTTGCTGCTACTGCTGCTGCTATGGCGCTGCCACTTCTCGCGTCGCTTTGTTCTCATGGTTTAATCTTGGTCATTACATATTTGTTTTGTTTTCGTTGAGTTTCTCATAGTTTCTGTTGTTATTTTAGTTGTTTAATCCCATGGCAGCTATGCTCAAGGTGACCAATGTTCAAAGACTTTCCAGATTCAACCATCCTGATCTTTTTTTTTTTTTTTTTGGTATGTCAAGGACTACATGGTTAAAACATTCTTCCTTTTTTATGATTGTAGTGTGTGATTCGAAGATATTTGACAACTATTTCTTGCAGGTGATTCAACCACTTAAAGTTTCTTCGTTGGATAATGATGTTTGCCAGAGTTGTTGTTGTTGTTGCTTTGCTCTAACTCTACCAGCACACACATGGTAGACAAATGTGCAAAGACCTTCCAGATATGACTATTCCATCATGTGTTCTATCCAGAGCTACACTGACTAATATGTCTTTACCTTTTAAATATCTTTGAAAACAATTAAAGACAGTTGAGATTAAGTTTAAGGAAATTCATTGCTCTTTCTAGCTGTCTCATTGACTTCGTGAGACAGTGTCAATGTAGGTCGCGTTTTACGTAGACGTTTTTCTACCTATAACAGCAACTGATTTTTTTTTTAATGTTTTAGTAAACAGTTTATAACATAGATCAATGTATCAATTATAGAGATTTGAAAGATTCAAGGTATTGATTGCGGTCTTCGCATTGTGTTAAACAATATCATGTGATAGCGTAGAGCTTCTGTATTGGTTATAAAATGGATTAATAGCTCATGTGATCATTACTATATGACCCTGTATTTTTCCATAAAGTTTCTTCGAATTCGCTATTACCTGGATGGTAAAACCATTCCTATGTTGTCGTCGTTGTTGTTGTTGTCATATTCCTATTAAATGAAGTATTGGTAGGATCTGAGAATCATTTCGTCTTCTATATCACCAAATATCTTTCACGTCATGGCGGTTGGGTGTGTAGTGGCTGATGATGATATAAATTTTGCTGTTTTTATAAGTCGTTACCTTTTGACTTAAAACTATATCTTTGTTAATCACATATAAGCATACTGGTCGTGGAATTTTAGTTAGTATTGTCGTGGAAACTTTGCGGATTAGAGTACGAGAAAATGATAGAGCTTGAGGCAATATTTCCGAATGGTGAGAACACATCCTGCAGTACGTAGTTCTGGTCCAACACGTTCTGAGACCAAATGCTGCAAAAATCGAATTTCCCTTTCAACAAACCTTCCATGATGGTTATGATATGTACTAGTGAAAGAGCAATGTGCATATAACCAAATCATTTTGCACGAACTATGCGGCCTTGCGTTATATGCCATCTTCAACTAACGAACCATTGCTTTCTTACCCAGTGAGACATTCAACCGATGATGAATAGGATGAATACTGCAATTATTGTGCCTCATATGTTTCGCTCTTTCCTATTTTAGGTCGTCTTTCCTTATAATTCTACAGAATAATAACTTTCTAAGGCTGCTTCAGAGCATTATGTTTTATTGTCAAATCAGGTGAAGTTGTTTCTTTGTGATTGTAATATGAACTACAAACAAGAGTCTCTTTCAAATTCATCTGTATTTTCCAGGCATTTATGATGTTCAGAAGTCTGGATATTAGTGAATTTATTCAGTAACTTAGCGTTGTTGATTTTCTTAATCAAATGATACTGAAAAATTGGATAAGTTATCATTCATACTCTGCATGGAAAGTGATGCAAGTGGGCAGAACATTATTGAACTATGAGTAACATCCGCCCAATGGATAATCCATAATGTAACACCAGCCTTACTATCTAATATTAGCAAACCCTACAGTACTCTCAGGAGAAATCGCAAATCAATTCATTCCATTTTTCACAATGTGATGAAAACACGAATCTTATGTCTAAATTTTAAAAAGAGTGCTAACATATCAAACACTAGAATAGAACTATTTTGTCTCAACTGGTTCTGCTCCCTTTTACCATTTGCTAAGACAAAAGTAGCACTACGTCGACGACAAGGTTACAGTTGATCCGATCATCGGAACAGGCGCTGCTCGTGAAATTAATGTGCATGTGGTTGAGCACTCCACAGACACGCGTACCCTTACTATAATACTTATGGAGATTCAGCGTGACATAGAATGTGACAGGCCCTTTAAATTATAGATACAACTCATTTTTGCCAGTTCAGTGGACTAGAGCAACGTGACATGAAGTACCTTGCTCAAGGGCACAAAGCACCACCCGGAATCGAACTTAAGACCTTATGATTGTGAGTGTTATACACCTAAACATTTAATTACGTACCTTTACAAGTTACGGAAAGGAGGAAAAATATAACATAACATTCATATGATTTTTGGACAGGTACCTCCCGCAAATCCCGGATAAATCGCAGAGCTTTATCAGTAAAAATAAACGCGTAACTCTATGGTGTCCAAAATATGAATGTAACATGAAGCCTAATTAGATATCTTTTCCATGTGATGCTATTAATTTAGTCATGACTTGGAACATTACTGGCCGAATCTTATCCAATTACCTAAATATATAATAATACAAATAATATGTGAGTATATGCATATATACGTACATGTATGTACATACCTACATCTACATGTATATATAGATGCATATCTAGGTACAGGACGTCACAAAAAAACCTGGACAAAATGAAAAACAGAACATAAACAGAGCACAGAAAACAAACAGGCCACATAGAGAATATCTCCTATATTTATAACGACATTAACCAGTTTATAATATACTTCAATTTCTTTAAATATAGAAGATTGTAACGTGAAGAATTGTGGTTGCTACGTTTAGCAACTAAAATATGTAGCTAGCTGTTTGAACCACTACGGAGACACACGTTTCTTCGTTTCGTTATTTTTGACGATGGGAAAAATGAGTTTTAAAGAGATGAGCGCACTTGTAATATTTTCTTCATGTTCACCAAGTTCAAATATTCATGTTGTAATTGCTTTTGTTAGCGTTAGGTCTTTGTTAGTGATAATTGAGGAAATTTCAGCTCAAGCTAGCAAAACTGTGATGAAATGCATTCTAGCCATTGCTCTTCCAACTTTATAAATCATGGATTACATTGTCAAATGTTTCTTTCCATTGTTTCAAAGGAATAAGTAGAGGTATCAGTGAGGTTTGGTTTCTATTTCTAGTGAGACGTGTGACCACATATATGACTTCTTATTTTCGAGAATGTTCATGATCTTTACAACGGTTGAGTTACTTGCTTTTCAACAATGTTGTTGTTGTTGTCGCTGTTGTTGTTCATGGTGATTCTGCGGTTGCTGTTTCGGAGAAGTTGTATATGCTCAAACGATCTCCATCCGTGACCATCTGGTTTACTGTTTCTAATAAAAAATATATGCCATATTTACACATATATATGACACATTATTTTCTACTTTTAACTGAAAGAAAAAAATAAGAGGAGACGACTTACATGAGGGGCAAAGCTAAAACTACGAGAGTGAAAAAAAATGTTTGCATCAATATTTAACACTAAATTACGACTTCTACGTGAGTAAATACAAAATTGAATACTTCTATGAATACTGATTGGAGGAACATGTGACTGGTGTTTCTAGCATACTGTGTAACCATTTATAGGTTTCATTAGTTGTTCTTCATACAGGGGGGAAGTAATTGCGATAGTGAAGGGGAACCTTACAACAAACACACACTCACACACATTCACACACACATATTCTTTGCTTTGTCCTGTATTGTCCGTAATGTTTTTTTCTTAATGTAAACCCTTGTGGTTAAGAAAGAAATTATTATTATTATGATTATTATTATTATTATTATTGTTATTATTATCATCATCATTATTTGTGAATTGTCCTTGGTTCAAAGGCTTACTGTAATTTGTGTCAGAGACAGATGTCAATGCTTATCACCTTTGTTATGACATGCTGAATGAGATGGTGTGTGTTTATGATAAAGTCGTTTGTGTTATCAAGGATTCCCCCCCCCCGTTGTAATATTGGAGGTGGTGGAGGTGGCGGTGTGTTGCTGGTGTTGCTGCTACTGCCGCTGATAATGATGATTATGACGGTAGTGTAATTGTTGTTGCTGTTGTTGTTGTTGTTGTTGTTGTTGTTGTTGGTGGTGGTGGTGGTGG
>NC_068992.1:19508255-19509372 GCF_001194135.2 Octopus bimaculoides
GGTGGTGGTGGTCGTGGTGGTCGTGGTGGTGGTGGTGAAACTAATGGCAGTTGTGATTGTGACATCAGATTAGCTGTTTAAACAAGTTTTTTTGGGTTTTTTTTTAAAATTCTATTTCATGTTCACCATTCCATTGATAAAGATAATAATGTTGACTGTAATACAAGATGATGTTTTCAAGAAAAGGAAACGCTGGCCGCTGTAGAGTCTGTAGCGATATTCAAAGATGTATGATATAAATATGTCTTTTACATATTTTCTGCTGGTCTCAGTCATTGGACTACGACCATGATGAGTTACAGCTTTAAAGAACTTTATTTCACGTTCCAGTAAACATTTTAATCGGGCATTGATTATTATGAAGGGCAAAGTTGTATTTTGGATGTAAAGGGGTACAATACCATGTACCAGTATATGCCGGCAAAAATGCACATTTACATACGTGCATCTATCTATACAAACATATAACACCCACATACAGAGGAATATATGTGCTTCTGTAAGTGTGTGTGTATATGTGTATCTACGTATGTATGTATTATGGTGAGCAAAACGTGCATGCAAGCATGTATGTATGTATGTATGTTTTTGTGTGTGTGCATAATTTCCAATCCCAATATTTTCTGTTTGCATATATCCATCATACGTGAAGGTGCGTGGCCTAGTGGCTATGGTGCTGCACTCACGATCGGTAGATCTCGAGTTCGATTCCTGGATCGGATAGCTCGATGTGTTCTTGAAGAAACCCCTTCATTTCAAGTAGTTCTGCGTGTGAGAGCGTAGTAGAAACGTTCGCACTTCGACAGAAATAACTTACAGTATATGTTCCAGCTCTGTACTTTGTGAGTTTAAATTCCACCTGACAGAAGACAGGAAAACCACTCGATTATTCATCCCAATCGTAGTCATGGGAGTCAAAGTTCCAATAATCTGCTCTACGGGATGATGTGTCCCCACCCCCAAGGCCTTTTAGAGAGTGACAGAGAAGGTTCACATACAGAGGACCTGCCCAAGGCAGACCATCACTGGACTAGACTAGAATTCTGTCATTGTAGCGTCTTTCATAAAATATAAGGAGCAAAAATACTGGAGATTCGGTAATATATATATATATATA
>NC_068992.1:19509523-19513070 GCF_001194135.2 Octopus bimaculoides
ATATATATATATATATATATATATATATATATACGATGGGATTCTTTCAGTTTTCATCCACCAAAATCCACTCATAAGGCTTTGATCGGCTCGAGGCTACAGTAGAAGACGCTTGCCCAAGTTGTCACGCAGTGGGATTGAACCCAGAACCGTGTGGTTGGGAAGCAAGCTACTCACCACACAGTCACACCTGCGCTTTTTCTTACACATTTTCATATCTTCCATCACTTGTAAAATAATTTTATTGTTTTCACTCAGTTCATTCTATTTTAATAGGGAATGTGTATATTTTTACTGTTTACTATCTAACGGTGGTTGTATGTTAATTGTGTTTGAAACAGAAACAAAATGTAGCAGATACTAAAACCCGAGAAGGAGAGCGTATAAAGAATAGTTGGAAAGCAGTGGTGAACATAACTAAGCAAACAAAGAGAGAAGCGATGGGGAGAAGTGAGTTTCACAAAATAACGTGTTGCTACGGAATGAGTTGGTATAAGAAAGAAAGATCAAGTTATGTTATTCTGTTTGTCTATGTTTTATGATATTTCGTAATGGAAATGGCGTTTTTATGTTAGCTTCGCCCTAAACACATGTCTATACAATATTGGAAATGGATACAAAACATTGTTTATCTTGTGTTGGCTAGCGCATATAGGCATCGTATAATCAAGCTTTAAGCTTACTTTTTCTTGTTTATATTTCTTTCTTTTAATTCCGCAAAAGCAACCGACTGACCAACAAAAAGGAGGTATACTTATATGATCGCTGAAATTGCAAAATATAGCGACCAAATGTTTCCCCTAATCATACACTGTCATCAGGAAAAGCAGAGCATTTTGAATAGCGTGATCGTACATAAAACACAAGTTAAATATCAGTTGTATGCAATAGAAGCGGAATTAGATTAAAATAGCCAACTGTGTATTATCCTTAACGCAGATACATCGTGATGAGCAAATTAAATGTAGTATTCGTCCGGACGTAATAATCTCTCACGTAATTACTGTCATTACAACACAAATATGCTAAACTCTGACGAAGATCATCCGGCAGAGAAAATGTGAAAGATAGATTCGCCCTTCTTTAACTGTGGTATGGGAACGGTTTTCCATAGGCAAATGCTTTGGTAAAATTATTTCTTGCATGTATATTTAATGCCTGGGCTACCATTCAAATTTCGTTTGTAGATGGCTTTCTCTTTGTACGGGATTCGTAGCAATATTCCGAAGCACTTTGGTGGAACAGCTAAGATGTTTATTCTAGGCTGTGAGTGTTATGATTTCATATTCATACGAGGGCATTGAAGTTACCAGGAATTCGCACAGTTTAAAAATCGTTGGAAAGGCGATAGAATATCTTTTTCTATATGAGGTTAATACAAGTCATAGCGTAGATCAATGCATGCTTTTGTCTATATAGTGTGTCGTTTTCAAAAATAATTTCCTCATAATTCCTCTGTACATAATTCCTCATCTCTTAAATATAGAACTGTATCTGATATGTAGGTTGACCACACTTAGTGATTTTCGTTCATTGAGCATGCAAACCGCCTCTTCACGGAGAAAGACTCTGATTGCTGTTCGGAGAGAACTACAAAAATAACTTCCGTTGTCTGAAGTGCATATACATCAACATACCGAACCCTACCGAAACCAGCCACGATGTCAACAGTGAGAACTGTAACAAGATGTTGAACCTACATATAACTTTTGTAGTGTAAAAACATGAACGATAAAAATCAAATGCCATGAAAGAATCATAACATATCAGTTAGATATATCCGCCAATAAACTCACAGTTGCTGCACAAATTTGAGAGAAGGAACATTATAAAAGGCAGAAATAGCGATTACGTTTGCAGAACTCTGGTTCTATGTTTGTGTGTGTGAGTATCCAAAGGAAAGAGAGAGAGAGTGGGGGGAATATAATTTTAACGTATGATATCGTGTTCATACCAATTAATATCATAGGATAGGAATTACTTGACAAACAGTAACAGATTGAAATGTACCCAGGGACATTTGTCGTTGGTAGAAGATGAAATTCATTGAACTGAAATGTAGGATTCTTTGACCAAATAAATAAAAATTAAGCAAATGAAATAAGAAAATTTTTAAAAACATGTAAATACAAAAAAAGAGAGAGAGAGAGACAGAGAGAGAGATAGAGAGAGAAAGATAAAGAGGGGGAGAGACAAGGCAAGAAGGGGAGAAAAAGAAAACAGAACTTAAATGTAAACAAATATCAATTTGGTTATCCGGAATTTATTAAGTAAACAAGACATTGTAGTTAATGAGATATTTAGCAAATATTTACTGATTAATTTCAGTCAACGATATTTATAATGAGAAAATCAGCAATTCTAATAATCTCATTCTCTCTCTCTCTCTCTCTCTCTCTCTCTCTCTCTCTCTCTCTCTCTCTCTCTCTCTCTCTCTCTCTCTCTCTCTCTCTTTATCTATGAAATCTCCCTAACACCATCTATCATAACAATTTGTTTGTATTCGTTTCTGACTAAAACATCTGCCCCCAGTTTCAACTAATCATTCCTTTACTTTTGTATCTGTTACTTTGGATGCGTTGCCATATATATAAAAGAAAATTACGTTTTCCTATTAATCTCATTATTAATATATCTCTGAGTGTATTTTATTATAAATCTGAGTATTTATATGTGGGTAGCTTATTATTTACATTTTCTCTTTAACTATCTCTTTGTCCTACATAATCGTTGTTATTATGTTAAACTATCGAATGTCCAAATTTGGCCAAATACGTCTTTTTCACTATATATTTTTTGTTTGCAATAGTCGGTTCTTTTGATCCAATTATCGCATCTCTAGCTGCTTCTGATGCCAAGATATCAAAAATTGTCAAAGTGTAGTTCAACGGTTTCGCTATGGAATGATGAAACTGTTAATCGTTTTTCTGAAAGCAGCAACGTTTTGGATTTACGACACTTTTGCATAATAGCAACAATGTATATGCATATATACTTATAATATTATATTGTGTCTGGGAAGAGTCATTCTCTTTTAGTGTATTAATACTTAAGACACTCAGCAGTTCGTTGTCCATATCATTTACTTATTTATCTTTTCTAAAATCAGATAAGTAAACGAGTGGAAATCGAACCGGTGAGTGTGTTAAGTGATAAGGCATTAAAAGAGAATGCCTTTCCCCTGACACAATAAAATATGCTTCTGCAGATCTAATGCAAAAACGAAATAAATTATTATAATCACGTCATATGTAAACGAACGTACGTTTGTCTTTGAAGCGGTGAAATTTATTGTAGCGTCTGTATAAATATGTATGTGTGTCAGTACGTATGTATTGGCAGAGAAAGAAAGGAACTGAAATGTAAATAAAACATTTAATCTCTGACTGAGGATAAAGCAAAACAGGTTCCTAGATATTTTAATGCAGAGGTTGATATGAAAACGTAATTCTCTGTGCGGCAGTAGTTTCTAAGAACCGCATATAAATATACATGTACTTAAACTTACATACACTCTCACGTACGTACATATATATATATATATATA
>NC_068992.1:19513579-19515628 GCF_001194135.2 Octopus bimaculoides
TATATATATATTAATACATGCATACGCTATTGTATACTAAATTTCTACTGTAAAAATAATACTAAATGGGAGAGTGATTTAGGGGTCAAGACACTTTTTTTACTTTACCATATAATGAAATCAATCCCAAACACCTTACATTTGCGAAGAGAATTCCTTAACCACATGGCTAAGCCTACAGGATTTTAACCATTATTAATTTGGTAATTGATTCCAGTAACCATAGATTTGGATCTCAAAAATTTATTGCTTAGTAAATTAGATTACCGCACCGGTTCTTTTGATGGTAATCTATAATTGTAAATTTATCGAATTTATATTTGTGACTAGCTATAACTATATGTTATAAGTTACTATCAGATTTCACTCCTGAGTTTCAAATCTTAGCGTTATATTTCGACTATCATCTCTCCCTCTGCGTCAAAATGCTATAGTCCTTTTAAAGTTACAAATGATCAAGTCGATTTAATCTGTAGATTATATACAATATTTAGATCACGCAATAGACAGCTTCCTTCATATCACACTATGGTATCCTATATATTGAGTCACTAAATTTATTCCATCACAGTTCCTGGAAAATGTAATAAACGTTATATCAAAGAATACGATTGATTATTGGGTGGAAATAAATATTATAAGGTATTTAATTATGTGTTCGGCTCTTTGACGAAATTCATATCAGAGGATTCTATACTATCTTATATTAATTTAACTAACTTACGTAATATTAGCTAATTGATACAGTCGGCCGTTCATTGGATACAATTTTCTCTTTAATTTGTTTCTTCACTCTAGTTTTCAATCCTGCGGATATCAAATTTGTTATTCATCTTTTGGGAGATTCGTAAGAAACATACCTGTAAATTATTCTCTTTGTACGCCTGTCTCACTATCTCCTTCTCTCTCTTTCTTTCTCACCCTCTCTCCCTCTTTCTATCTTTCTTTTCCCCTCTCCCTCTCTATCTTCCATCTCTCTCTCTCCCTCTCTTTCTAGCTTTTTCATACCACAAGTATTAAACGAACAAAAGGTTATAGCTGAGAAAAAGAAGCCCAGAAAAACATACTTCCACAAAACTCCACGCAGTATGGTTGTACCCATAATTTAATGAATGCAAATCGAATTTTTCTTAACAGTTCGGCCATGATTCCTCCGCAAACAAATATGTGGCATTCCATCAAACCACACATTCACGTACTCATCCACCTATTCATCCGACCATTCATATATAATACAATCATATGCATTACGTTGCCTTCTCACGAAAGTAACTAAATTGGGGTCCAACGCTTGAAAATTATAAATTACATGTATAGGATCAGGTGTGGCTGTGTGGTAAAGGTTCAGAATCACTGCGTGGTACCTTGGACAATAGGATTCTACTATGACCGCGGGCTGGCCAAATCCTTATGAGTGGATTTGGTAGACGGAAACTGAAAGAAGGCCATCATGTATGTTATGTGTATCTCGACAGATATTCTATAGAAATTATAGCTAGCACAGATTTTAATGTACGTGCATGCATGCAGGTATGTATATATACACGCATGTGAATATACATATATATACTGATATATATTAAAGAAAATGAAGATGGTTCTGCGTAGATTTCGGCGTTGAGTATTCAGTTGTTTGGTGACTTGAAGTAACTCCCCATTGACTGTGCAGATAAGTAGTTGGACATTCCAGACCCACTTGTTCTCGTATCGTAATTCACGGGCAGAAATAGCGTAACACTGAGTGTAGCAACGTTTGACTTTCGTATAAGTGATGCAATCCACCTGCGAGACTTAACACAGTTTCCGTCGACTGCTTTTCTCCCACAAGGGTTGGATAGACACGAGTTTGGGCTCAATGAAAAGAAAAAGCACTTCGACAATACTGCATACAGCGTGAACGAACAAGTAATTTTATGGGAACAAAGCGAACGTTATTAAACATTCAGTCGAGCGGCATTCAAATACCACACAACATAAAACCATATTTCTATCTATCCATTCATCCAACCATCCCTCCATCAACATATACATACATATATATATATATAT
>NC_068992.1:19515934-19517376 GCF_001194135.2 Octopus bimaculoides
ATATATATATATATATATATATACACGTCCGTATACGCACATACATACACATGTTTACGGAAACAGCAGCAGCTAAATTTTTTTTTCTAAAAGGCACTTCCCGTCACGACATTATTTGGGATTTGTTGTGCACAGGAAAAGTGCTTTGCAATAAATAAAAACCATGCTGTTGTTTTTTGAAAATATAGATAGGAACACACGTAATAATGGTAAATCATTCACATCAAAATCGGTCAAGTTCAACCATAACAATTCTGGAATATTATTTGTCAATGATAGAAAAGAAACCCATGTATATCCAAAGAGGTCAGCTTCCTTAAAGATGTGTATTTTTCGCATATTTATAAGATATGTAATATTTACGGAAAGCTTTAGTGAAACCTGTAGATTCTCTACTCTAATTATTGAGTCTCACTTATACCAATACTTGGTACAGTTCACTCTGTTATCAATTTTGCAATTGAAAAAAAAAGCAAGGAATTGTTGGCATACACAATGTTCAGCTGACGAATAAAATATAAAAATTGTAGTGAAGATATACAAATCCTTTCTAAAATTCGACACGTAACATTTATTGCTGCTATCCTGAAAATTCCAGTGGTGGAACTTTCTTTTGTTGAGAGAAATCATCTACATTATCGTTGGAATAATTTGTATAACTAAAATAATATAACATAAAAAGGAGCAAATATGTTTACTCATGTATACGTTCCTATAGACACAATGTAGAAATAGTAAAGTATCTAAAATAAAGACGTTTCTAAAGAAATACTAAATCTATTTACACATTAGTTTCACTATGTAACGCATAGAAACATAAAAGAGCAAAGTAAACGACAAAAGCAAACGAAAATTTCCTATCACATCATGTGTAAAGATTAAAATCCATTCGACAGGATTATTAATCACTTTACTGACAGTCTATTGTAAAATTATTCATTACAAGTAAGAAGCGCGTACCGAAAGTAAGTTATGTGACATAGATTATAGTTGATGAGGGATACACACACAATAATACCATTGTTGTTAGTTTGTGATGAGATCGAGATCAAATGAAACACACAACATGGCGTCGCTTTGTTTTAATATTCTCGAGTTGGTTTTTGTTTCATATGAAACCGAGGCTGTTATTCTATTTAAATGTCAAAATTTGTAGTAGATTCTTACATACAAGAATTTAGTGTCCATTTTATACGATCTTGAGACAAACATGAGTGGATGTTAACTGTTAATGTGCCTGAATATATATGTCTGTCTGTAACTACGTGCGTGTCAGTATGTATATGTATATGTGTACAGATGTGGATATGCTGTTGTGTATGTGTCTCTGTATTTTTGTGTGACTGAGTGCTTATATGTATGCGTGTGTCAGCGTGCATGTTGTATGTATGCCTGAGAGCATGTGTATGTGTGAGTGTGTACGTATGGCTGGTGTGTTTCTA
>NC_068992.1:19517779-19518861 GCF_001194135.2 Octopus bimaculoides
CTACTACTACTACTACTACTACTACTACTACTACTACTACTACTGCTGCTACGACGACGACGACGACGACGACGACGACGACAAACGACTGTAATTTAGTTGTAGTAGAATTAGTAGTAGTAGTGGAAAGAGTAGGAAAAAGATGACGATAATGATGATGATGATGACGACGAGCACAACGGATGGTGAGTGAGGAGCATAATGATAGTGGTGGCGGCGGTGGAGGAGAAGATGATAAAGCCGATAATTATGATGACGAAGACGACGACGATTATGTTGGCGATCATGGAGATGACGACGATGATGATGATGATGATGACGATGATGATGATGACAATGACGAGGATGATGATCATGAGGATGATGCCAATGACGACGACGATGACGATGATGATGATGATGTTGATGATTGTGATGGCAACCGGCGACGATGTCCACAAGAAGAAGAAGGAGAAGAAGAAGAAGAAGAAGAAGAAGAAGAAGAAGAAGAAGAAGAAGAAGAAGAAGAAGAAGAAGAACAACAACAACAACAACAACACCAACAACAACAACACCAACAACAACAGCACATTCAACAACAACAACAAAAGCAAATCTTGTTAATTAGACCGTTGTATTGAAATCGATCGTTTAGTTCTGTAGTTGCAGAAAATGCAAAACATGATGAAAGTGGAGATAAGTCCGGAAATTAACGGAATCTCGTTATTAAAGTATACACTGTTTGGCACATTCAGATATGCCATTTCTTTAAAAATATTTCCACCATCCTCTCCCGTGTCAGTCGTGATTACTATTAATCTACGATCATCTTACACGCACGTGCGCACACATGTATGCATACATGCACACGTTTATATAAATGTGTGTATACGCATATCATATATCAGCGTGTGTATATCTTCATACACACACGCAAACATACAAACACATACGCAGATATATCGCATGTGTGTGTACGTGTAAGTGTATCTGTGTGGTTGTTCCTACCTTTTCAATTGTTAAGCTGTCTTACGGGTAGCGATGTACCCGATATATATGTGTGCGTGCGTGTGTGTAGATCTTCTCTATATATGTATATATAT
>NC_068992.1:19519124-19527776 GCF_001194135.2 Octopus bimaculoides
TATATATATATATATATATATATATATATATATATATATGCATATAAATTTATATATATATGTGTGTGTGCGTGCATGACCACCACCACCACCACCAAATAGAGTCAAACATTTGTGGAAGAATCTCTGGAAGATTATCTCCAGACGCAAGCACCCAAGAATGCACAGATTGAGATGGATACAAGTTGGTGTATAACTCATTCATCGTAAGTTTATATCTCAAATAATAAATGGAAAAACTAATTTCTGTGTGTCAGTGTTTCACACTTCGTTCCCCTCTCTCATTATTTATTGACAATCCTACTATTACTTATATTTGGGTGAGAGTAATACTAGGCATAGAGACAATAGTAGACTGACGGTTGTGATGGTAATGGGACGATAGTAATAATATGAGCTGTAGTTGTGATAGAGACGGAGGTAACGGTGTTGATGGTCGTGGCGGTAGTGATGGTAGCTGAAGCAGTCCGAGACAATGGTGATAGTAACCGATGTGAAAGACAGTGGTGATGGTGGTGAAGGGGAAGGCCGTGAAATCAAAGGTATTGATGGTGGTAGCAGATAATTCAGACGAAAGATCACACTGTACTGGAACTACATGAGCCTTTTGATGGTACATTCCGGGGACATTGCCATAAATATAACGGAGCATTAACACCCTCCACAGGTATATAAAATTTAACACCAATCTTCTTGCAACGGATGCGTTTCAAAATCAGCTCCATTTCAAGTGTTCACCGCTTCAAGAAAAGCTGTCATTCAATTTTTCCACCTGGCAGAGGTGGTTTTTACTTCATTTGGATCCTGTATACCAATACAGCCTAAATTACAGAAAAGAACTGGCCCTTTGCTTACACAGATTTAGCGAAGCTCCATTTGCTTATTCTGTAATGATGCACTTAGGTGAGATGCTGTCCGCTGGAGGCAATGTTCAATATTTTGTGAAGCGAGTGTACAATGCAATATGTGATGATGGGAGAGAACGAGGGTTCATGGATCCTATAAGGATTCAGGCAGGTACATGGATCCCTCAGAATATTATGTTTGAAACAACGACAAAAATAGCAGATGTCACAGATGACCTCAGCCTGGCACAAACAGGTGAATAGCAATATGGTGGACAGCACAGTAGATATAGCAGTAGAGGTACAAGGAGAAAAAAATACAGTAAAGAAAAATAATAATGTAAAGAAACAAAGAGAATGAAGCAGGAAGTATAAATAAAATGTAAGAAAAAATTGGGTGTTTCTCCATCTGCTATACAAGAGAACAAAAACTGAGAACCGTTTGAGAAACTGTATTAAGAGCTTGTGTCTTTTGTTAGAACCACATGATGTGGTTACATCCTTAGACAATATCTGTCATACAGCAATGACAGCAACAACAACACAGAGAAAACATGCTCTCTTCGATGCAGTTCAATGAGATCAGAGAGCGTCCGGTCGATTTGCTGGAACATTAATGTTGCACAAACGTAGATGTACATGCAGAACAAGCAAAACAGGGCCTATAAAACGACAACTTCTTCAAAGGATTTCTGGGCATTTCGACAAAGCTTTAACCTCTAGTGCAATGTTTCAACACAGACTAACATTTGAAGCAAGCATATCAACAGAGATCTTAACAGAAAACAAAGACGTCGTAAACATTCGGATAACGGAAGCACTTCACGTTAAAATCTAAAGCTTACTTTCAACAGTCAGCGTGAGCTGGATGCAGAAAGCATAAAATGTTTCTCTGCATAGTAACACAATATAGCTAACCAGTTCTCGATACGATAACAAACGAATAGCACGTTCGAGGATTGATTTTCAAACCCGAGAACACTCACAGCACAACTCAACAATAAGAAATTATCCAGAAAGAAAGCTCTGCCTACAGTTATTCGTCAGTTAAATTGAATATATTTCCCTGTTTGCTCTCTTTCATTCCCAGCCCCTCTCTTTCTCTATTTATCAATCTGACTATCTCTTTGTCTATTTGTTCTTTTGTCCCCCCCCCTTCTATTCGTTTATCTTTCTACTTCTATAGTATCTTTGAAAATACCTATCTCCGTTACCCTATCTTCCAATACTGTGAAACATAAAATTATAAACCAACAATAAAAATATTTTGTGTTGTACTTTTCTAACATTTTTGATATTTTCTCATTTAATTAATGTCGGTTTCGCCCACACTGCTGAAAGACGCATTAAAAATATTAGAAAAGTAACAATATACAATATTCGATTTGCTGTTACTATAGATTGGAATGTTTCACAGTATCGAGGGATAGTGTGACAGAAATTGATATTCTATAAGGAAACTAGTAAAGCCCTTTTTAATTACGAGTCTTTAAGCTATGTTTCTGTGAAAAAATA
The DNA here is from genome assembly GCF_001194135.2 of Octopus bimaculoides. Taxonomy (NCBI): domain Eukaryota; kingdom Metazoa; phylum Mollusca; class Cephalopoda; order Octopoda; family Octopodidae; genus Octopus; species Octopus bimaculoides. The sequence continues at coordinate 19,521,485 of NC_068992.1, forward strand.
GCCCAGGTATTCAGTCGCTAATGAAATCCCCAAAAAGGATGGAATATTATCCAGCTTATCACTCGCATTTGTGTTTAAGTATGCGAACAATATATAAACTTTATACTCCATATAGTATTATATAGTATACGTCAGCATGTGCACATATATATGTGCGTAAAAGAAAGTAGGAAGCGTTAGAATTTTATCTTGAATAACCTGTAACAAATTTCACAATTACGATCCTCCATCGAAGTTAAAGGATCTGTCGCGCAAATGGAAACTTAATGATTTAAAAATGACAGACCGGAAACATCCTTAATTATTCGCTTACCCGAGGGGGTGCTTATAAATTCCTAGCTTTGGTTAAAAGAAAATACAGGGGGTTCAGTTAATTCTGCTTTTACTCAATATATTCCCCTCTGATTCACACACTTATTACAGCGGTCCTTCAGTGTTTCTAATCCCTGTAAAAGGACTCGGAATGTCGGGCTTGCAGCCCTTAGATTCAGAAACTTTTCAGTACTCCCTCGTATATCGACATTTATTAATTTGGATATCTGTTGGTGAGCTGGCAGACTCTTTGGCACGTTGAGAAAACTGTTCAATTGCATTTTGTCCGTCTTTACGTTCTTAGTTCGAATTTCACCAAGGTCGCTTTGTCTTTCGTCCTTTCGAGGTCGATAAAATAGATACTACTTGAACAGTGGTGGTCGATGTAATCGAGTTACATCCTCTCCGGAAAATTGCTGGCTTTGTGCCAGAATTTTAAATCAATATATACTATATTATAAGTATCCCATTTTTCCATATCTTGTACTACAAACTCAAATCTCTCCTTCCGTTTCCTAAGTTTCGAAATTATTTGAAACGATTATACTTGATATTTCTAGCTGCTCACTGTCCTGGTACAATACAGGCTCCATCGATGGCTTCAGTTCAAATTCTTCCTGGACCAGTAGGTATTATATCGTATAACAATTCTTCAAAGAGTGATTATGAAATGCAACGTCATTGATCTGTTGAGTTTGATTTTACTTGTTCTTTGTATTTTTCTCTATTTTGAATCTGTTTTTCTTTGTTTTGTATTTTTGCTTGTTTTCAGCACACACGTCAGAAGCTCTGATATTGGCAGTACCCTAACCGGTTGGCTAGCTGGCTGACAGATTTGCAGCTTTGATAAATAGATGGCTGGCTTCAAGGCAAGACTACATTATCTGTCAAGTCCACTCATTCTGTTATTCTTCAATAGCGAATAATATTTTCATTTTTTTAAATATTTAACTGTGTCAGTAATTTAGCTGTGACCACAGTGGAGCACAAGCTTCCTAATTTTAGTCTATCATATCGAATCTAGCATGTATTCTAAAATGTTGGTACCTAAGCTAACAGTCTCTATATCATAATAAATATAAATATTAAAATACTGATATAGTGGCTGTGTGGTAAGTAGCTTGCTTACGAACCACATGGTTCCGGGTTCAGTCCCACTGCGTGGCACCTTGGGCAAGTGTCTTCTACTATAGCCTCGGGGCGACCAAAGCCTTGTGAGTGGATTTCGTAGACGGAAACTGAAAGAAGCCTGTCGTATATATATGTATATGTATGTATATGTGGGTGGGTGTTTGTGTTTGTCCCACCGACATCGCTTGACAACCGATGGTGGTGTGTTTACGTCCCCGTAACTTAGCAGTTCGACAAAAGAGACCGATAGAATGAGTACTAGGTTCCCAAAGAATAAGTCCTGGGGTCGATTTGCTCGACTAAAGGCGGTGCTCCAGCATGGCCGCAGTCAAATGACTGAAACAATTAAAAGAATAAAAGAGTAAAAGATATATATATGTATATATATATAATGTAATAGAGGAAAGGGATAGAAGAACTATATTTCAGTTGAATTATGCATTGTCATGTTTTCATCTCCCTTCTGTTCGAAGGAAGGCGCGACATGTTGCCAAAAGGTGTGAGTATGGTAGATAAATAAGTTCAATATTCCACTCCTACACTTGATATCGATTGAGAACAACTTCCTTAACTCTAGACAGGCAAGTCTGATTAGTCCGTGCAGTGTACAGGAAAGAAATACAAGACACATAACTGGTACTTATGCATTATATAATCTACTCGTATTTCAGAAAGCCGGATCGTATTGATTACGTTTGCTTATAGGCTCTATTCTCTATTACGCAGCAAAATACGGCAGGCTCACTTTGTCAGCATTATAAGCAAACATACACACACAAAAGAGATGCAGCTCTATGCATGCATCAGCATGCCAGGTTATATGTATGCATGAGTCTGTGTGTCTCTGTGTGTGTTTGTGTGTATTTGCTTAATATATAATATTTGCGGTTGTGTGTGTTTGCATGATTTATAAGATTTGCGCTTGTGCGTTTTTCCATAATATATAAGATTTGCTACTTCATGAGACCACTGGCGTCTTCAACATCACAACAGCGTATATACGACGAAAATTTCCTGGCCTAAAGGGTTGGGAGCCCAAATTCCGAGAACGTCTACAGGACTTAGAAAAACTAAAGGAACGCTGCAATAAGTGTGTGACTCTGCGAAAGGAATATGTTAAATAAAATCATAATTAACTAATCCTCCTATACTTTCTCTTTTATAAAGCCAGCAACCTTTCAGTACCCCCTCGTACAGGACTGGATTTAAACCATAGGGGGCCCGGAGCACATCAAGTGCGGTGGGCTCTTATATACAAGAATTAAAATCTTAGAAAATGACCAAATTTAAATCTCAAAACCCATATATTTCAAATAGTTGAATGTGATGAGTTAGTAGAGGAAGTTTAAATAAATTACTGAAGATGTCACTTCAGAGATAAACGTTTTCACAATTCAAATTTCGTTTTTAACACATCCACTTGCAGTGTTTGAATTTTGCTTCATTGTGAAAAGTACAATGAAGGAGAGAAGTTTTTTTCTTCTTTTAATATGAGTTACATATGTTTCAGAATGTGGAATAAGATAAAATGAGACAAAATTACGAAAAAGAAAAAAGAAATCATTTCCGTGGTTGTTGCTGTTCCAAAGGTATGATGATTTTGCGCGCGCGCGAATGTGTGTCTGTGTGCGTGCGTCTGTGCGTGTCTGTATGAGAGAGAGACAGGCAGACAGTGAGAGGTCGGGCAGTGACAAAAACGGGGTAATTCAAGCAGCTATTTTCGAAAGTCTGCTTTTCCAGTTTCCAGTAACAGTGCGTGAGGTACATTGAGTAACATTTATGGCAATTTTAACGAACGCAACCATAGCTATGACGATATAATGCTGCTACTGCTACTACTACTACTACTACTTCTACTACTACTGCTGCTGCTGCTGCTGCTACAGTTACTACTACCACTACTCATAATAATGAAGATAATAATAATATAAATAATTTATTAGGGATTTCATTAGAGAAGGCGAACAGAGAAAAAGATGACTCAAAGTAATGTACTACCCGAAGCGGAGGCTCTAATCTCTGCTGCCCAAGAGCAAGCATTAAGAACCAATTACATCAAATATAGAATAGACAACACATCAGAAAGTAATAAGTTCAAAATTTGTGGACAAAATGCTGAAACCATTTGGCATATTACCATTGATTGCACGCCACTTCAAAAAATATGAGACGTTATGATATCATTGCAAGGATTGTCCATTGGACACTTTGCAATAAGTATGGACTTGGCAGAGCAAAAAAAGTGGTACGAATATTATCCTGACGGCATCATCGAAAAGGATAATGCAATGATCCCATGAGATTTTATGATTCAGTGCGACCATGAGATAAAGAATAGGAAACCAGAACTAGTATTACTTGCGAAAGAAAGCAAACGATTCTGGATCACAGATACAGTATGCCCAGCTGACAACAAGGTATGCGATATAGAAGAAATAAAAGTCTCAGGCACTCAATGAGTTTACTTCATTTTTATAGCAGAAACAGTTGTAAGCTAAGGCAGAGTATAAGATAATCGTTTATTCCTTTATCATTTATTTTCTTAGTATTGCTCTGTAATCATCTAACACTTCGTCTAGAAGCTCACGTACGTTGAGTTCTCCCTGTGCCTAACCGAAATATTAAAAATATATAGGAGAATATAGTTATAGTTTAACAATATAGACATGAACAAAAGTATTTCACTGACGCTTATTTTGTTGTCTTTGGATGCATGAAAAACATAGGAGAGCTGAGTGCTGCTTGAAACTATAACGTAAAGACATAAAACTAAATACGCCAATGTAATTACATCGCTAATTTGTCAAATGTGCGCCTCTACAACTACACTTTGATAATAACATGTTGTTCAAATTAGAGTCATTTAGAACATTTAATAAATTCATAAAATATACTATGTCTGTTCAACTTTAAATTATATTATATTATATATATATATATATATATTAGATTTTTCATAACTATTTATTGCATTTTTTTCTCAATAAAAAAAAGAAGCAATATACTTGATATTAACGAGGTAATAATCGAATTTTAAAATTATTGTTGTGTTTCGTCACAGAAAAATATGGCTTCATTTGAAGAGAATTAATTATATAAAAATGAAGTTTTAGGCGAAACTGCTTTATGGCGCCAAATATTTTTCAGTGAACTAAAGTTAAGCGGATTTTTACTTAAATGATTTCCAATACATAAGAGCTAATCAGAAAATGTCTATAAGCATTATGTATAATGATTTTAACTAGGTATTTCTTGCTTCAAGCTTTGGCAGAAAAAAATATTGATAAAATTAAGATGAATCAAGTTAAAAGAAAAGAATTTGAAGTGCAACAAATTAGTGAAATTTGGATAAAGTATAGTAAAAAAAAAATGAGAGCAGAAAAGTCCTATAATATGCCACATGGTTAATAGAAAGGAAAAAAAAAAAGCAGTGAAAGTTAAATAATAAGTTACGTAATAATGACTATATTAATTATAATGATGTGTTTTTAATAAGTTCAAATATTTCTGAAAAAAAAAGCTGGTTTCTATGTTTGTTCTTTTACTATTACTACTACTACTACTACTACTACTACTACTACTACTACTACTACTACTACTACTACTTCTACTACTACTACTACTCGTGGCATTCCTTCGGTTACGATGACGAGGGTTCCAGTTGATCCGATCAACAGAACAGCCTGCTCATGAAATTAACGTGCTAGTGGCTGAACACTCCACAGACATGCATACCCATAGTGTAGTTCTCGGGGAGATTTAGCGTGACACAGAGTGTGACAACGCTGGCCCTTTGAAATGCAGGTACAACTGAAACAAGAAGAAAGAGTGTGAGAAATTTGTGGTGAAAGAGTAGAGCAGGGTTCACCAATACCCGCCGCCGGAGCCTCGTGGAGCTTCAAGTGTGTTCGCTCAAATAAACACCCGGTCTGGGAATCGAAACAGCGATCCTATGACCGCGAGACCGCTGCCTTAACCACTAAGCCACTGCGCCTCCGCACTACTACTACTACTACTACTACTACTACTATGTTTCTTTTCTACTGTAGGCACACGGCCTGAAATTTTGTTTTCCCTTACGTCGTATATATCGTCTTTATCCACTGAGTTATCACCTGGGTGTATCTTAAAGGTAACAACATATTTTCAACGGAACGTTCCATGGGTCTGGCTTCCCCCAGTCGGTGAAGCCCTCACGCAGTATTCACTTTCTATAACATTTAAAATTTTTCCATATACAGTAAACCGGTTGAATAGTTTGTTATTTTTTTAGTCCGATTAAATTACGGATTCTACTCTCAAGCACGGCAATGCAAAAGATGCTACATTTAAGGCACACACCTCGCTATATGGTCACCCATACACCAACCTTTCGATTGATCTAAACTCATCAGAATATCACAACAAGCCAGCTTTACTGCATGATGTGGAAATTTTCCTGGATAAATTTACCGGAAATTTCATAGGTCTAATAACACTTCAATATTATTATAATCTTTCATATCACCAGAGTAACGACGAAGAAGGCACCGAATACAACTGGATCCATTCTGCCGTTTCTTTCAAATGGTAGAGTTTAGTATGAATCGTGGGTAAACTAAAGACATCAGTCTGGAATCGGCTACCACTAGGCCAAAGGCCTAAATGTGTCTTTGTTGATAATTTACATGCACGCCTACGGACCGACATTTATACTTTATATTTAAGAGTATGCACCTTTACCTTGTACATCTCATCCTTCATATTCTGCAACAAAGAATATTGTACGAATAATTATTTCCCCATTGTATATATATGTGCGTGTGTGTGTGTGTGTGTGTGTGTGTGTGTGTGTGTGTGTGTGTGTGTG
>NC_068992.1:19530136-19530956 GCF_001194135.2 Octopus bimaculoides
ATATATATATATATACATATACATATATATATGGGTGTAGGGTGGGGGTTATATTTGCATATATGTATGTATACACACATACATACTACACTCCATTCGGTTAAACATCATCATGTCACTCATGAGTGATTTCGTGGCACTCGTTCTTACTGTAGACAGATTCCTTTATCTATCGACATATCGTTACCCTTTACACTTTTCTAAGATACCCGAAACTAAAACTGAACCTACTGGACAATTTTCTTCTGTTTCTATATCACATTCATAACTTTTGTTCTTCATTACATCCCATGCAGCCCATTTCTCCAGCATAGTAACTTCACGTCGTTTTCCTTTGGGTGACACAGCGTTTGTTTACCTGTCAATATAAAATATGTTTTCTGTTAATCAACTTAATCACTCGGATATCGGCAGTTATTACTCCTAGTTGCTCTAGTTCTATGTCACTGCTGTTTCAACTCCATATTTGCTTCCTCTATTGTTCTTCAAACTCCTACAAAATCCAGCATCACATGGACCTCGTCTTCTATATTAAGTGCATATATCTCACCCCCTCTCTCCTCGAAGTCCTCTTTCTTGAGAGAAAGAGTGAGAGAGAGAGAAAGAGTGAGAGAGAGAGAAAGAGTGAGAGATTGAGAGAAAGATTGAGAGAGAGAGAAAGAGTGAGAGAGAGAAAGAGTGGGAGAGAGAAAAAGTGAGAGAGAGAAAGAGTGAGAGAGAGAAAAAAGATTGAGAGAGAGAAAGATTGAGAGAGACAGAAAGAGTGAGAGAGAGAGAGAGAGAGAGAAAATGAGAGAGAGAGAGTGAAAGAGGAAGGAGG
>NC_068992.1:19530966-19531835 GCF_001194135.2 Octopus bimaculoides
AGAGAGAGTGAGAGAGAGAGAAATAGATAGATAGATAGATAAATAGAAATATATCACCGGACTAGACTAATATCGCTTATGTTATTGACACTGATGTATACATATATACCTAGAGTTTAACAGACAATTAGGGATCTGAGATCTGAACAGAATCTGAGATCTGAACAGGATCTACGCTCTTTCAACTAAACAAAGCCTATATTTATTCCATCCATTCACATCAGGTATGGATTTCACAATTATTTTCAATTTAACCATATGTAGTGTTTCATTATCTTCCAAAGTCCATAGGTAGCAGCCAACTTAGTAGCTTTACTATGTCGGAGGAAAGCTGTGTGATTGGCAATAGCGATTTTAAAATTCACCTTCACATAATCCAATATAAGTTTTCTTCTCATTTGTATTATTATTTAGGGTTGCAGTAAGTTCTGCATCATATATGATAGATTTAGTCATACATCGTTGGTCAAGAGGACACGATCCTGGGTCGCGACAGTTGCAACTGGATTTAGGCCCTTGTTACTGACCACATGTAATGATACTCTTTATATTGAAGCATATGTGCATATGCATACATACGCATGAACATACACATGTATGTATGTATGTATGTATGTATGTATGCATATATATGTGTGTGTATGTGTATGTGTGCGTATGTGAAATCATTTATATATACGATGTACCTGATTGCATATGCGTATACATGTATATCTGTGTGCGTGTCTATGTGAATGAATACAAGTATGTATGTCTATATAGCGGATAGTGGTTACACTACACACACAAACACACACACACACGCACATACACACACACACACGCACACATACACACACATACACACACACACACACACACACATATAT
>NC_068992.1:19532663-19533305 GCF_001194135.2 Octopus bimaculoides
CATACACACATATGTAAATAAATATAGGAATCTATATAGACAAACATATATAGAGAGAGATAAGCAAGAACTGAAAACAATCAGATGAACACTCGTGTATAAGCTTATAGATATTCATTTATTTATAAAATAAATAAATATACGCGGAGCACAAACATACAGATAACTAATGGGAGCGTGTAAGTTACTCAAGTCCGACAGCTGTATCTGAGAGTTCAGAATAACGTAATTGTCGTAACGTGCATACTTGGTAGATGTCATGTGCAAAATTTCAACTATGTGCCACCAGTAGAGCAAGCATATTAGCATCACTGTATAACAGTACTCATTTGTCAAGATGGAAAGTTGGGAGATAGTCTAGTGCTTCAGTCATTAGACAGCGTTCATGCTGGGGCACCGCTTTGGAGAATGTTAGTCGAACTCATCACTGCAGTACTTTGTTTTTTTGGTAGTACTTAATTCATTGGTTTCTCTTGTCGCACTCCTAATTTATAGTGACGTAAGCACACAAGATCTATTTATCATGCGGTGGTAGGGGAACAAACACAAAGCCACACACACACATATAGTCTCATATCTACCTATCTATCTATCTATCTATCTATCTATCTATCTATCTATCTATCTATCTATCGATATATA
>NC_068992.1:19533327-19538319 GCF_001194135.2 Octopus bimaculoides
TCTATCTATCTATCTATCTATCTATCTATCTATCTATCTATATATATATATATATATATATATATATAATATAAAATGGTTCTATGCTACAATTAATACAGGCATGGTAAGAAAAGATTTCAGTGAACAGTAATATCGTCTTACCTCTGCTAGTTCAGCAAAAGTAATGCTGGTTAATTTGATATCATGATTTTGAATTTAGCACCAAGCAGTGCCTGATTCCCTTCAGCCAAATCCACCACCCAACGACAACTAAAACTAATGATATTTTAAGCCTTGTGAGTGGATTTGGTAGATGGAAAGTGAAAGAAGCTCGTCGTATATACGTATATATATATAGGTATGTGTGTGTATATGTTTGTGTGTCTGTGTTTGTCTCCCCCAACATCGCTTGACTACCGATGGTGGTGTGTTTATGTCCCTGTAACTTTGCGGTTCGGCAAAACAGACCGATAGAATAAGTACTAGGCATTCAAAGAATAAGTCCCTGTGTCGATTTTCTCGACTAAAGGCGGTGCTCCAGCATGGCAGCAGTCAAATTACTGAAACAAGTAAAAGAGTAAAGAGTAAAGTGTATATGCTCGACAGCCTTCTTTTAGTTTCTGTCTATCAAATTCACTCACAAAACTTTGGTCATCCCAAGGTTATAGTAGAAGACACTCGCTAAATGTGCCGCGCAGTGATATTGAATCCGAAGCCATGTGGTTCGGATGTAAAATTATTGCCACACAGCCACGCCTTTATTTTTTATTTTTAAACAATCTTTTCAATACAGAACTCGTTGTTACATTGTGATAATACCTCTTCCAATTTCATTATTCTTTAACCGATTAGACAGTGGTTTGTATATCTTGACGCATAAATCAGTTTCCACAGCAACAGTATTTACCTTTGTATTTCACAATTTCAGAATTTCTTCATATTTCTGGCTAGATCTTGATGTTTCTTTAGTCTTTCGGTTACTTTTATACTCACTCTACCTGGTGGAGTATTGCCTATATAATGACTATTTAGAAAAGACAAGCAAACATAAATGTTACAAAAAAACGACAGCAGATATGATCAGTTAGTCTCATATCTGGTCTCCGTGTCTAAATTATATCCACATCCCTATGGAGGAAATGAAAGCAATCCTGTATTTATTGTTTACCATGACTTCCACTGGCGCTCATTTACATGTTATTTCTGATATATTCCCATCACTTTAAACGCACAGAAATGGTTTATATCCCAATGCATTATTTTACCGATACGTTCCTGCTTGCGCTATTCTTTTCCTAACATTCTTTTCTTAGCTGGACATATTTCTAGTTCAATAGAGAGCATGATACAGATACAAGTAAATTTGATTTGTGACAGGAGTATCACAGGGTAAAGTAAATTCTTTTATGTTTAACAGAAACGATGAAAAGTATAATTCTCTGTCATAGTTGAAAATGGTGTTCGTTTAGAATAGTTTGGGGGAATGATAATGTAAAATATTTGGCAAGAAACAGCAACGAAGCTGCCAATTAAATACATTACAATAAATTTCCGACAAGATAAGGAAAACACTGTACAAGCAGATGATACAATGTGCCACGTAATACTTCCACAATATATTCAAAGGAGCTGCATACGATTTATACTGCACTTGAATGCATTACAAATGCGAAAAGATCTCATCTATAGTTTTGCTTGTAAAGATATTTCTTGCAAGAATTTTAGACAACTACAAGAAATACATGTAAGCATCAAAAATATATATGTTTTTATGCAAAACCCAAACTTCCTCCAGAATGGCAACCTTAAGGGATTCATTCGAAGTATACGACCAAACGGCAACAAGTTTACCATGTCTGATTTCCATCATAATTCTGCTACACTGATCGAGCCACTTCACCAATATATCACATTTTGCCTAATGAGATATTATAAACCGATGTGCATAAGAATCGCACAGGGTTGCTTCAACCCTTTAGGGATTCTAAGCTGGTAAATACCATTATCTCAAAATAGTATCACAGTAGGCAACATAACTTATTTCGTTGCTTGTGTTTGAATGAATATCGATTATAGATTAAGCATACATAATTTATAAACTCATAATTTTGATAATATCAAAACTCTGCCAACAATGGACATTCCGAAATTTGGTTAAAGATTTTACACGTGATAACTTATAACTTATAGGCGCACGCGTGGCTGTGTGTTAAAAGACATGCTTTCCAAACACAAGGGCCCGAGTTCAGTTCGACTGCGTGGCACTTTGGGTTAACGTCTTCTACTATAACCCTTGTGATGTGCTTTGGTACACGAAAACCGAGAGAGAAAACCATCATATATATATATATATATATGCGTGTGTGTGTGTGTGTGTGTGTGTGTGTGTGTGTGTGTGTGTGTGTGTGTGTGTGTGTATGTGTGTGTGTGTGCGCGTCAGTGTGGTGTGCGTCTGTGTGTGTACCTGCGTGTTTCTCTGTGTTTCTCCACTACCAATGCTTGAAAACCGGTGTCTGTGTGATTACGTCCCCATAAGTTAACAGTTTGGCAGAACAAGTATCAGTCTTAAAATGAAACTACTAGGATTCATTCATTCGAATACAAAACTATTTGAAGGAGGCACCTCAGCATGGCCACCGTTCAATTACTGAAACATGTAAAAGGTAAAAGTACCATATAAATTTATAATGAGCAGAGGAAAACCAATCGCGTGGTGCAATGAAATGGATTTCGATCAATACGTAATGGAATTCATGAACAAAACGTTGTACGCGATTTTATTTTTCAACTCACCTTTCCTCCTACTTTTGGACGAATGCAAAGTAAGCACTTGTGATAATTGTGACTCACTTCCAAAACAAGTAGGGTAAGTTTTTTAGCAGTCGTGAACAAACTATTGCTTCGGTTTACATGCAGCCCTTTTAACTTTCTATATGGCACAATTAATTTAATGATTAGTAGAACATAATTTTTTGGTTTATTACAATTATCTTCACCTCTAGAGGGTGTATAATCATTGACAAGTAGTGATTAAGACCAGCTTCACTTGTAAATACGGAGAAAATCTCAGATTCAAGAATGCTCCAAATTTAACATGCCATTAAAGAAAATAACCGTTTATATTCTGGAGAATATCTTGATCATATCTCCAGTAGCCATTCTTATTTTTCAGCACATTATAGGAGACTGCCTTATCATTTGGCAAACAATTTCTAGAGACAAAAAGTGTGAAGGAAAAATGTTGGCATTAATCAAAGGAAGATAGAATTAACTAAGAGAATTAAGTCAAAATAGATTGAATTAGTAAAAAACTAATTGAATGCATTTGTTTTACCGCACCGCTAGGCTAATCGGACGTAAGCAATCGATCACCTGTCAACATAAATATTTACAATCATCCATTCATAAACTTCTCTACACACAACATAGACTGAAATCTTATTAAGAAACTACAAAATTATAATAATTTCAATGTCATGATTAGCGAAAGCGGTCGACAAACACAACGTCAAATATATTAAACAATATATTAAAACTATGTCAAGTGTATGCCTTTTTCCTTTAATTTCTTATATATATATTTTTTGCATTACAACTCACCACGTGGTAATAATCGAAATTCCTCCTTTTGTGTTACTTTAAATATATGTGTGTGTATGTATAGTTATGCATATATATATATATATGTATGTATGTATGTATGTATGTATGTATGCATGATATATCACATATATGTATAAGTGTGCGTGTACGTATGTATGAATGTATGCATGTATCTATGCAAAACCGCTTTCACACAGTTTCCGTCCACTAAATTCGCTCACAAGTAATAATAGACCCGGGGCTATAAAGGAAGACACTTGCTCAAGTTGCCGAGTTGTGGGACTGAAATCAAAACCGCTTAGTTAGAAAGAGAGTCACACAGTTTGACTTTTTTTTAGATTATTAAACACTTTAAGAGAATATCGTGAGGTAAACTAGAGAAGTTATAGCTTCGATGGTTGCCTATAAGACATCTTACCCCGTAAACTGGCGTCTATCGGCATAAACATTTTGTTTAATTGCGGACCAAAGATTTTCGATCGGATTGAGATCCGGAGATGCTAGCAACCTTTCACCTTGTATGCCGTTAGACCCTAGTAATATTTAGGTTTTTCTAGCAAAGTGGGAGGGATCTTTGTCATGCATGAATACGAGACCCCTTAGAAGTGACAGCAGTATATCATCTAACAAGGGATCCAAGATCTCCTCCAGGAGATTGCTGTAGGCAGCTACGGTCATTTTAACCCCTTCAGGCACCCAATAATACCAGCCTATAGTAGACTCCTCCACTCTGTAGTTGACGTCGTAAACGCTGCGCACGCTCACCTCCAAAATAGACCCAACCATCAGGTATGTTAAGAGTCGCCCTGGCTTCGTCAACGAACAGAATGCAACTCATGTTTAACATAACATGGTTTTGAACCCTTTGAGGCCTCATACTCTTCTGACGGTGAAGTCCGGAGGCGGTGAAAATGGCTTTGCTTGTTTGTCCAGATTTTCTACGTAACTTGCCGCCAATGTTCCTTAAATACATAGCTGTTACAATCATAAAGGTCCCACAATCGGAGCGGTTTTTCCTTGGCGAAGGGTGCTTCAGGAATCGTCTAACCGTGTCCATATAACGACCTGATTTTTCCGCAATGACATGAAGAGAGATGCCTTTAGCATTTCCTTGATGATGGCAGGCAAACATTTTTTCATCGTTAAGGCCTTTACTACGTCCCATTGTTCTTCGAGAGAACAGACGGTATTAGCGTGGTTTACCTAAAAGCTGAAGACTGAAATACAAAAGGAAGGGGGTTGCACAGATTAATGAAAACATAACAGCGTGTGCCATAGTGTAGAATCCAGGTGGCGAAATTTTTATCAAAATCGATTCACAGAAAACCGAAGAATCCTAAATTTCACTCCTCAGCTATCTTGGTATACATACATACATACATACATATATATATATATATATATATA
>NC_068992.1:19541410-19542345 GCF_001194135.2 Octopus bimaculoides
TATATACATACACAATTATATACTTATATGAACACACACATTTATACGTGCATATATATGTGCGTGTGTTCTTGTATGTATACGTACGTATGTATGTATGTATTATGTATGTATATTACCCTGCTGTGTGTTTCTCATTATCTTTCTTTTGAACCATTTTACAATTCTGCCATGTTCTTTTCTGGTTCCATTTTAATCTCTCCCTCTCGACATCACTGTCTTTCTCTTCTTTCACAGTATTTACGTTTGTACTTGCTTGCACTCCTCACTCCCTGTCTTCACCATCATGTTCTTATCCTCACTCTCTCTTTCTTCCTTCTTTTCTCTCTTCGTCTCAGGCACTCCCACACTATTCTTCTTCATCCCTTTCTCTTCGGCCGCTCATCTTCCAAATCATATTTATTCTATATTCTCATCCGTTGTTCTATTACGGCCTATCGTCTTCCTCACGCTAAGCCTCTCACCATTCCTCACACAGCAAAATTTCTCTCTCCCCCTTTTCTCTCTCTCTATATATACATATATTTCTCTCTCTGTATATTTGATATTGACCGCTTACTTTAGGCCACTCCTACTCTCTACAGTATTATTGGTTTCGATCTTCTGTCCATTTACCATCATCGCGTTTAACAATGAGCCATATTTGTCTATGACTCATTCAACCTATCCCAGATCTACTACAGCAACATCAATAACAACTGCAGCATAACCAAATAAGTGATACAACCATCCACTCCCCACTCTTCGCCCTCCCCTACGATTGCACGACCTCGCTCCCTCAGCCGGATTTTTATCATAGACACATATTTTATTCATATTTCCATTTCCTATTATAACTATTATTATTATTATTACTATTATTATTATTATTATTATTATTATTATTATTATTATTATTATTATTATTATTATTATTATTATTATTATTGTTGTTG
>NC_068992.1:19543048-19543532 GCF_001194135.2 Octopus bimaculoides
TATATATATATATATATATATATATATATATATATATATATATATATATGTATGTATCTATGTATGTATGTATGTATGGATATGTGTATTTCTTTTCATTATTTATGTTGTATTCTTCTAGCATACCGATAGTGAAAGCTTTGCTGCAACTTCATGCTCAACAGAGAAATGGCACCCTACCACTCTCAGCCACTTAACTGATAGGGCTTTTGTTTGATGTAAGGCAAGACCCCACCAAAACCACTCTCATCTCTTGATACAATTTATTGTTCAGTATTTAAAAATCGAATCATATCAATGCTGTGGAGTTACTGCGCTATTGGGTTATTGAAGTAATGGGATACTTGACTAGAAGGAACATCTATTCATTATCGGAATCCCAACAGAAACGATTCAAATCTCTAAAGTGATAAAAGTAAAATAAAGAAATGAAGCATAACAAACCCCTACCAATAGTGCATCCCCATATATACATACATACATA
>NC_068992.1:19543542-19546579 GCF_001194135.2 Octopus bimaculoides
ATATATATGTATATATATATATATGTATATACACTCATACACATACACGCATATATATATGTACTATTCGCACAAGCGCACTCACAAGTGCCCGCACATATACATACACACAGACACACACACATATACACACATGCATATATATATATATATATATATTATCAGTTTATTGATTGTTTCATATATTGATATCTGACTGGGCACCAATCCAATTTACTTATTTGTTATATGTGGTTATATTTATATTATTTGTATCATATATATAATTTACTTATATTTTTTTAATGTATTTTGCAGTTGGTATTTCATCAATTATCTTGGTCCCTAAAACGTTAGTGGAACTAAACTCTGGCGGAGACGAATGGACGAGACCTAAATTCGAACCGCTGTAGTAGTACTTTGAAATGAGAACATAGCAGGAATGAATAAAACAGGACACAAGACTATAGTAATTTAGTGCAATACTTTATGATTTCGGTCAAATCGATAAATTCGCTTGATTTATATATCGATATATTGAGGAAAGTGCTACTTCTTTTACAACAGTTTCCGAGACATCTTTATATTGATATACTTTGGCGAGACATAGGACATATTCTAAAGCCCGAGCGTATTTCTATTTTTTTTGGCTTAGTATGCGTGTGTTTGTGTGTGTGTATGTGTGTGTGTGTTTTGGCATCGACCTAATATATTGTAGTATTCTATATTGGATAAAGTCGACATACTTTTATGGATGATTTTAAAATAAATCAAATGGACTCGGTGCACAAATGACACGAATTTAGCTTTGCAAGAAGAAGTAAACACAAATTCCAGATCGACGTACTTTAAGCACAGAATATGAAGCATAAAAATAATATTGAACTAAATACTGAATTTCGTCTAATCAGTTGATCATGACCGCTACGCACTGAAATTCTGTCTTAAATATATATAGCTTCGTAGAGAAATGGGTAAAGAAAATCCAGGAATCCAGAGCGAAGCTGACGGTTTCGAACCATATTTTGGAACCATTACATTTCATTTGTACAAAAGCATGAACGTCACAACATCATATTTACACAGTTCTATATTTAAGAGATGAGGAATTAGGTACATCATTTACATTATTTACATTTGCCGGATATTTATCCTCATCTTGTTTGTTGTTAACGCAACGTTTCAGGTGATATACCCTCCAGCCTTCATCAGGTGTCTTGGGGAAATTTTGAACCTGGTTTCTCATTCCTAAGGAATTTTTCGATGTTATTATTATTATTATTACTATTATTATTATTATTATTATTATTATTATTATTATTATTATTATTATTATTATTATTATTATCATTATTATTATTATTATTATTATTATCATTATTATTATCATTATTATTATTATTATTATTATTATTATTATTATTATTATTATTATTATTATTATTATTATTATTATTATCATTTTTATTATTATTATCCAGGTCAGTGTCTGGAATCGAACTCGGAATCTTGGGAATATGGCGTAGTAGTTTAGAGCGCGTTCTACTAACCCCAAGATCCCGAATTCGATTCCAGGCAGTGACCTGAATAATAATAATAATAATAATAATAATAATAATAATAATAATAATAATAGTAATAATAATAATAATAATAGAAGTAGAAACAGTACTGTACTGTATATTTTTAAAATTATTTTTATAATATGTATATATTTATATTATTATAAATGCAAAACAACACCACAGAGGAATCGAGTAAGCTTAAATAATACACTGCGAAAGGTGAACCGCGTTAGGTGAACCGTGATATGGCGAGGGATTACTGTATATGATACATCCTACGGAGGTAGCGATAATTCTAATACATCAAGAATTTATGTTCTATGTTGTTTGATATACCTGATTTGTTTATATCCATATTTAGTTACTTCTAGTAAGCTAATAACATAACATGAAATGACTTGTAAATCTCTGTCATAAAACGTGTGCTTCTCTTTTTATTCAGCATCGGTCCGTAAATGTTGGTAGAGCCGATTTACATAGCTAAACTTACTGGGATACTGGAAATCATCAGTGTTAGTCATTCCTTTAATATCTTCACCAGAAATAGGTGTTAAATATTTTAGCATCCTCACAAGTTATTTACATTGTTATTGATCTTTGAATTCGTGACTGTTCCCGTACAGGATTCTCTGGTAGGAATCGTAGGGAAGGAATACCAGTAATTTGATTACATTTCCTGATATTGTTATTCGCTTTATTTTTAGAAGTCATACAGGGGAGCTAAGCATGCAAGTAATATCTCAACATACATTAAAGTTTTAGACTAAGGAAACAACGTCTGATGACATTTCCAGAAATCTATGTCTTTTACATGTGTTTATTTATTTTGTGAAAGATTTTTGTGATTTCACCTTCCGTGTGGTAGGTATGACCTGCTCAACAAAAATTCCACGAGCATTTGACTAATCTAATTGATAATTGATTTCCAACGCACCAAAGTCACTGCTGCGTGTCTGCTAAGGATATTTCTAATTACTCAGCCACAGATAATTGACAGCTTGTTAATGTATTTGGAGAAAACTAGAAAACTGCACCTGCAGATGTTGTTACGTCCAGGTCATGAACAAATTCGGTATTTGAATTATTTTGATGTCGGCTGTCTAGTTGCTGAGAGTGGTTGCTTGTATCATGAATATTTGTCTTTGGAATTCTATATTGTTTCAATGCTACAATCAGATATTTAGTTAAATTGAAATATATCTAATACAATGTTACTCAGAGTGGATGCTACTCTTCTTTTAGTCGTGGTCTCCAAGAAAATTCTTCTTAGCCACAAACACGAACCACAATGATGGAAGCTTAACAACAAAATAAGAAAATAACAAATACGCAAATTTTAGAAAGTAACTTCAGTTTTTATTATGTCTAAAAATCATTTCATAATAATATAGGTCGAAAGATGTCTCGACCTTTCATGTTATCGACTTAATTCCTTTGTCTGTCCTTGTTTCACCCCGCTATGTTTAGCCCCTTGTGGGCAATAAAGAAATATA
>NC_068992.1:19547095-19553962 GCF_001194135.2 Octopus bimaculoides
TATATATATATATATATATATATATATATATATATATATATATATATACGATGGGTTTCATTTCTGTCTACCAATTTCATTGACAAGGTTTGTTTGGCCCGTGGTTATAGCAAATGACACTTGTTCAACCAGCTATGCAGTGGGACTCAACGCTGTAGTTGAGAGATATAAGTCGCAGAACTATAGACATGATGGAGCACCACTTTCAATTATTTTCTGTCAGTCACTTTATGGCTGGAAGTTAGTGGGAGTAAATGCGAAATGTGTCCTGCATGTGCGACCCTACATAGTTAAAGCGACATATACAACATTTAGTTCACCGCATGCAGTTCTCGGGTTACAACCATAAAGAAAGGATCAGAGTATACAAAGGAGCTATGAGGAAATTTGAAACCATCAAACATTACGATAGGAATGGGAGTTGCTCACTTTATAGGAGCAAATCATGGAACACCATTCAAAGGATTAAGAAGAAAATATGGAGGGCCAACTCATGGTATATAATAGCCACAAATACCAGAGCGTCATGTTCGTCGACACCGCCCTTAGAGGCGAACTGGCGTATCACTTTAGAAGGGCCTTAGACAAACGTAAGTTAAGAATTAAGGTTATTGAAAGGCCAGGCAACCCTATCAAATCCCTTATCGGTAGAACCTACCCTTTTAGTAGAACTCCCTGCACTGATAGGAACTGTGCTGTATGTAGATTTAGCCCACAAACAAACTGTAAAGCCAAAAATGCGGTCTATAGTATAAGATTTACAGAGGGACGATGCAGTAACAAGACAATGACGTACGTAGTGGAAACAGCACGGAGCAGAGGAGAGCGGGTAAATGTACATTGGAGGGAACTTAAGGAAGAGAAGAGCTCATCAGTTCTGTACCAGCAGGCTGAGCAGGAACACGGAGGCTCACTCAACAACATAGAAATTAAGATCTTGTCCACACATAGAACAGACGCAGCGCTTAGACAAATTACAGAAGCTACACACATAATAGAAGATAAACCTAGCCTGAATAGGAAACTGGAATGGAACACTAGCACACACCCCACAACAAACCACAACATATGACAATAAAATCCTCATAAACTTATAACAATATGAACAAAATATGATACAATACATAGATAAACAAATATAATTAAATAACTACATATGTTAACAAAATTAAATTAAATACAGAAAAAAGTATAAACACATGAAAAAATAAATAAAAACAAATTAAGCAAACATGTATTAACAGGGGATACAGATAATACAGGCAATCGCCATGCACACACATGCACTTACAAAACATAGAGAAACATAGACACATATAGATGGATACGCATGCGTATATATATACACACATACAATAGGAATACAAAATACAAAATGGCTGATCGTTAGCAAAGAGGGACACATATATAAGAAAGAAGAAAGGAAAGGACCACTGATGAGGTCACAGAAGTGTGACGAAAGAACTCTGGCCGAAATACAATTAATGTAATATAAAGGTAGAGCAAATTAACACCAAATATATAGTGCGTGTGTTTTTATTAGCTAAACTGGCAACATGACCATCCCCAAATACAACAATATCTGTTTCAACACACGATTTCACATCAAGAATCTTGCAAAACAAATATATATATAAATATATGTGTGTGTGTGTAGAGAGAGAGAGAGAGAGAGAGAGAGAGAGAGAGAGAGAGAGAGAAAGAGAGAGAGATAGATGTTACATATAATGAGAACAAAGCCAAAGCAGTGTGAAATTTCTAAGACATTTATAAAGAGAAAAGTAGACGTACATTTACATGTGTGTGTGTGTTTATGCATGCATGCATATATGTATTATATGTATTAGCATATGTTTATACATATACATGCATTTGAACATATATTTGGCTCTGGTGTTGTTAGTCGCGAGGCATTAGTCGTTCATGGATAAGGTAGAAGTCACATGTCAAATGTGCCACGCAGTGGACCAACGTCCAATTACACGAGGCTGCAAATCAAACATCGTGGCTATGCAACCATAGATTTTCATTCGATATATCAGTGCAGGGGAGAGGGCGCGCCGAAATTAATAAAGCATAGAAACAAATGCACGATGCATATGAGCCTAATTGCGTGTATTGTGGTGAATTACTTGTTAAACGTTTACATTTGTAGAAATATGAAGAATGCTGATAACAACAACAATATCGCCAACACCAACTACTACTACTACTACTACTACTACTACTACTACTACTACTAATAATAATAATAATAATAATAATAATGATAATAATAATAATGTTAATGATAATAATAATAACACTAAGAAGAAGAAGAAATAGAGGAGGAGGAAGAAGAAGAAGGAAAAGAAGAAGTGGAAGAAGAGGAAGAGAGGAACAAAAAAAGAAGAAAAATTATGATGATAACGTAAGCAATATTAGTAACAGCTTTTTTAGAATAACATCATCATCATCATCATCACCATCATCACCATCGCCACCACCACCATCACTACCATCGTCACCATTATTATTATTATTATTATTATTATTATTATTATTATTATTATTATTATTGCGCTCACGGGTAATCTAATCAAGGATTTTCACTTTCCTCCACGATTCGAAGGAAAATTCAAATGCGTTTGCCTAAACAATACGTAATATAAATATTTCTCCGATTTCAAATGCAAAAGAATAAAATACATTTTCTTTCCTTTTAGTTTTGTCCTCTCTTCTACAACAACAACAATAATAATAATAATAATCACAACTACAACAACAACAACTGCAGGTTAAAGAAAAAGTGTTGCTAATTTCAATGATTGTCATCTGAATATTTTTACTTTTGTTACCACCGGGATTTTAAATTTCTACTGCAGTTAATTCTACCCCAAAACATATCAATAAATAAATTCTTATCGTTGCTGGAAAGCTTTTATTCATTAGTGTAGGTACTCAATAATCTCGATTTTTTTTCCACGTGTCTTATATTTTGTATAGTATAATATTCAAATACTTCTTTATTTTTAATTTTTTTTTTTTGGCACATTATTAAAACATTGTTTAAGCATACAACAAATCGTTAGTTATCCTATTTCCCTTATGGGTGTAACAATATTCTGCATTAAGTTACTTAACTCTACTGAATCATACGTATACGAGGTAACACTAAAAGTTTTCAGATACAATAATGTAGTGATTCGTTGTTTTCGCACTTTTGAATTTTCCTTGGAGTAGGAGGGACGTTTTTCATAGCGTTGAATCTCGTAGAAATCATACGCTAATTATATTCCAGCGTGTCTTTTGAACAAACAATAATTCGTACTCGGTTTGGCATAGGACCAACAATGTTGAGGAGAGAGTAAGTTGATTATATAGACGCCAGTGCTCGACTGGTACTTATTTTATCGACTCCGTTGGCTTTTGAAGTGAGAACGTAAAGAGCCGGAACAGACCGAGCATTAATTAATTTGATGTTATATGCACTCAGTCTAAAAAAAAAATACTAACGAATAGTTACGAGAGGAATGATCTTCGATCACTGTTCTCCTTGACCGTAATGTGAATTGTGACGAAATAACACACACACACACGCGCACGCGCACGCACAAACACACACTCACACACACACTCTCTCACAGACACACACATACAAACACACACAAACACACACACATTATCACTCCTTGAACGCACATACACACACTCACACACACTCTCTCTCACAGACACCCACAAACACACACACACACACACACATTATCACTCCTTGAAAGAAAGTTTTGACAGAGTGGTTAAAAGGCCGGATAAAATGCTAAACAGAATTTCGTCCGTATTTTCGTTCTGCATTCAAATTCCGCTGGGTTTCACTTTGTCTTTCATCCCTTCGGGGTCGATAAACTAAGTTCAAGTTAAGAACAGCACTGAGATCGATGTTATCGACTCACCTCATCCCCCGAAATTGCTGGCCTTGTGTCAACATTTGTAGCTATCCTTACTCCTTGAAAAGCAGACGACCGTCTTTTATTATAGTTGTTTGCTATTTTTAAGCAGCGTCCATATTTTGCAAATTTGTTTAGTTAACAACCTAAGCTCTGGATATTTTCTTTTTCTTTTCTTATACTCGAAAACAAACAGGAGACCTTTACCATTTCGCAGCATGTCAGTAACGTAAGAATCTATTCTCAGGCAGGAAATGGTGCAGAATGAATGCATCAGAATAAATCCATGAAAGGCATGTCGAGTGCAAGATGGAGATATTACACTGGACGATAGATTCAGTGTCGCCGCTACTGAAGAGAACGCTTCTTATATAAACACAAATCATCCAAGATATTTTTGAAAGGCTAAGACTAATCATAAATCTATTACGTTCTGTAGAAATGGAATGAAATATCATACTGTTTTGCTTTGTCTATGCATAAACAGTTCTATATTTACATTTTACGGATATTTGTCCTCATCTTGTTTGTTATTGCGTAGTGGTTAAGAGCGCGTGCTACTAACCCCAAGATTCCGAGTTTCTATCCAGGTAGTGACCTGAATAACAATAACAACAATAATAATAATAATAATAATAATAATAATAATAATAATAATAATAAATAAATAAATAAATGCCCGGATGCAGTACCAGGCATTGGCTCTCATGCCTTCTGATCTTAGTTAGTTGGAAGTGTTATCATGTACATTCTTTTGTCTTGGTATAAAAAGATGGGCTACAGCAAAAATTCTGCTCAATACCACAGATTTTCTTGTCAGTTGTTTCACCTTAACCAGTTGAGCATGTCCCTTGGTGGCTGACGATGTGTGCATCTCTGATCACGAGCAGAAGTAGTGAGGGAGCATTAGAGCCATTTGTTGAGAAGAATTCTTTGGGGTTTGAATAATTCGCATTTGGAAACATGGGTGTTTTGCTCAACATCCTTAAACAACCCTTATTCAGGGACCTTTTGAGCGGGATGGGCTACTCGATTTGAAGAAAATTCTAACTGGGCCCCACCTGCGAGGTCATGTGCTGTTTATCCTGATATGAGATCACCATGTCACGCAAATATGGTTGTGATATATGTGCCTTGGTGTACCCTTATCAGACGGGTAGTCATGATGGCTATAATAGGTTTCGTATATTTTGCCCTAGTGTCACTTTGATGGCATGCACTGCTCTGTCACTCAATAATAATAATAATAATAATAATAATAATAATAATAATAATAATAATAATAATAATAATAATAATAATAATAATAATAATAATAATAATAATAATAACAATAACAATAATAATAATAAACATCAAATAATACCTCAGGAATCAGAACCCAGGATCGAAATTTCCCCAAGACACCTCATGAAGGCTGAAGAGTATATCAGCCGAAACGTTGGGTTAACAACAAACAAGTTGAGGACAAATATCCGTCAAATGTAAATAATGTAAATAATGAAGGGTTTAAGTTTACAAATTTTAGAAAATGAGTATATTCTATCGAATCGATCTTTGTTTGTCATTAGTATGTAAGTGATGGGACCTTGGAAGGTAAGACATACGATTAACGTCAACTTAGATTTGAAGACAGAGCTTAGGAATTTTCGTCACTTGATACCAGTACTGGAAACTAATGGAGCAGGTTTCAACTTTTAAATTTCCGACAGCTTTCATATGAGAGGTGTTGTATCATAACCAAATTGTATTTACGGCAAGAAGTATAGAGCTACAACTCAATTTCATGCAGCTTTTATATATTAGTCAAAGTTCTGACTGAATCAAACAATTACAATTCATCTTATTGGATTCTCGATCAACACAGCGATTACCTTCATCTCACATTATTATAGAGAGTTAGATTTCATGAAATGCATAAAAAAAAAAAATAATGCAATCCCGTCGAATTCGAACATCAATTTACCTGTAGCTCTTTAGTGTGTAAAAGCGTTCATATTACTTATTAAGTTTCTTCCTTTTAAATTGAACAGTATTTCGATAATGGTATCATAAGCAGGTCATTTCTAGTTTCCAGCTTGCAGAACATTATACGATACACGATATATCGGTCTCCATCTTTGATATTCATTCCTATAAGGATTATGAATTTAATCAAATCAGATTCCAACACAAAGATCTACAGAATTATGTAGCTATCGATTTGTCGAATTCCATTTCATTGCTAATTTCAAACATCCCCATAAAACGGTCAGTGAATAAAGGCTGCTGATTAGTGCAACACTTATAAGAAACTCATATCATATACCTGGAATAATTATGAGAATAACATTATCTACAACAGCAGGAACTGCAGCTATAAGCTTTTTAGAAAGCATATTATTATCATCATTACTACTACTACTACTACTACTACTACTACTACTACTACTACTACTACTACTACTGCTGCTGCTGCTGCTGCTGCTGCTACTGCTGCCGCTGCTGCTGCTGCTGCTGCTGCTACTATTCGTTGTATTTGGAGATAGAGGACGCCTGTTCGTGGCTCGTGGGTTTTCTTCAAAATTTCTGTTATTAGTATTCCAAATTTTTTGAAGATGATAATAATATTATTATTATTATCATTGCCTTTGCACAGCTTCTAACGCTGGAGATGTACTACAGTATCAACTGTTCACTGCCAGTGAACTAAGGTAACACCTCTTATTTTTCGAGCACCTTCCGGAGTATTCGAGCGGTTCCAAGCAGTGCTGTTTACTGCAAGTGCTCAGCTCTTATTTCAGCCCCTATTTTTCCATGTACTTCTCAAGATTTTTGCTCACTGTTCCCAGGGCTCCGACAATTATTGGTACCACTACTAACTTTATTATTATTACTATTATTAATATTATTATTATTATTATTATTATTATTATTATTATTATTATTATTATTATTATTA
>NC_068992.1:19554009-19557214 GCF_001194135.2 Octopus bimaculoides
TAGTAGTAGTAGTAGTAGTAGTAGTAGTAGTAGTAGTAGTAGTAGTAGTAGTGGTGGTGGTGGTGGTGGTGGTGATGGTGGTGGTGGTGTTATTGTTATTAATGTTGTTGTTGTTACTTTAGTGCAGTTCAAAATTAATCACTGATGAAATTTACAGATAAAGCTATCGTTGAAATTCAGCCGAGACAAAATGGAGGCAAATAGGCAATTCAGCATTGGATATTTTTGATATTACATGAAGTGTTCCAGAAGTCAATAACCAGTTTAGTAGAAACACTAATCTCCGGGAGGTCAAACAATTTTAATCGGCTTAGTGTAAATGGACTTAATCAAGAATTGAGATATACTTCGTAACATTATGAACAGTCGAACCAAACTACAATACATTTGATAGAGAGAAAAACATCATTCCACTTCGGTTGTTATTATAAATCCTCTCTATGTTTTCTTACCTATCTAAATATTTACATATGTATAATTTCTTCTAAGCATTATTTGTACTTCTTCACAACAAGTGAATAAACTTGTTATTTATGGTTAAAGGTTAAGTAATTCAGGCTGTAGCAGTACCTTTATTCTACTCCGGCTTTGATACTGTTTTCAATATTGTAACAAGGTCATTCGAATGAGAACCAGTCGAAGTACTGGCGTCAATTTAATATGCTGGTATTGGTGCCAATTTAACATTGAAAGTATTGCCCATGCCGAGTATTAGTCACAAGCTCTGCAGAGAAACGGTATATCATTGGAAGGCCGCGCAAATCGACAAAAGGTATTTGGCGAAGAAGCAAGCTATTGCTTGTTTAACCAACACATTTAACGAGCGGTAGAATAGTTTATTGGTTAGATATTTGACCGACTATCTAGCTATAAAAATGTGATACTGAAGCCGTGCGTGTTTTTATTATTATCATTGGCGTAATGACTCGCCTAGAACATAAAAAATACATGTGTGTAAGAGAGAGAGATACGTACATACAGACATACAGACCGACAGACAGACAGATAGATAGATAGATAGATTTATGTGTACTCAATTAAGTGTGAACATGCTTGCAGCACCTTCATCTCCGGGTATGCCTTGGTTAACCTCATTTTATATCCCCTAAGAGGGAAAGCATACCCGGAGAAGAAATGCCTGACGTCAAAAAAGTTTGAGAGAAGATGGAAGAAAGTAGCCCGAATGTTGGGTACGTAAGTGTCTAATTAAGCGGAGTAAAAAAGGGACGTAGTAGATGGTTCAACGCAGGAATGTGGTTGGTGGGGTCAAACCCATTCCGCGTCCAATCATTTTTTGTTTTTCATTTTCATCCGAAATCATAATGTAAATTATTCATATATGTAATATCATTGGATAAGTCCCGACCTTATTTGTCTTGTGCATTGTCCCCTCATTTTTTAACCCTTGTGGTTTGTATAAAATCATCGTGCTAGTTCCACAGTTCGTGTGCTGATAGTTCAAACCAGGAGTTCAAAGTTTGTAGTTCTCATTAGTGCGTTAGGTTGTTGGTTCTTAAACGAATGTTGTTACGTCTGTGTTGTTACTGCCGTTTGTTTCAATTATATTGTTATTGCACTCTTGCGGTGTATTAGGTTATCCATAAGGATATTACGCAGAATTAAACATTTACATAAATACGACAAATTTGAAATTAGAACGTAACAAAGATAAGATTCACAGTGAGATTATAGTATATGGTGCGCATAAAATCTGAAATATAGGTAGATTTTATGGGAAGATGATGGAAATATTACGCGACTAGTATTTTAGACTTAGTAAACAGAAAGTGAGCAACGAAGAAGGGATTCTGTTAGATTCTCTGCAACAGATTTTTGTCGCAAGAATAGAGAATGATATGACAACATAATTAATTTACACAAAGAATAGTGGTGCATTCCGTTGTTTGGTCAGTTAACTTCATTCGAATAATCGGGATCCATGGAGATATTATTTAAAAAACATAAATAAATTGCTTGATCGGAAACACGGTACTGGAGGCAAACAATTTTCCGTAGGAATGTGATACTTCGTTGTTGCTAGACTAACGGCAAATCATTCTCAAAAATAACATAACTTACTGATTCATGGCACTTGCAATACAAACGTTTCAAAGGAATGTTATCAGCTTGTGGTTACATATCTTTCGTTTTTCATTAGTCTGCTTCGCTATCGTTAATATGTAGGTCTGTTTCCTTTGGCTAATTCAGTAGTCATTGCTTCTGCTTGACAAATTTGTGATGGCAATCATTTTTGCTAAACCGTCCAATGTTTTCTACTCGTTGTTATTGTTTTCTTTTCATTCATTAACGGTTTCGACAGTTGTCTACGTCATTCACGACTTGGTTTGCTAAAGTTGTAGCTTTTACCTACTTCAGAAAGTATCTCGTATCTGAAATCGTTAAGGGTGTTTAGTTAAAAACAGTGCAGTGTTTGGAATGTATAACTGTGGCTTGTAAATAGATTTTTATCCGTCGAATAACTTGTTGGTACGCTTGATTTTTTTTTTTTTTTGTAACTGACGTTGCTGTGCCTCAGTTTCTATTTACGTTGCTGTTGTTCCATTCGATGAGAGCAATTTATTCTTGTATCACAAATACGCTAACAACAAGAGAAAAGCAAAACAAAGGAATCAAAACATTAATCAACGGGAAATAACGGTAATTTTAAAACATCAGAAATAAAACGCAAACTCTCTTTGGGGTATAGTAGGATAGGGGGACATCAGCACACTAACACAGATTGTCAACTGCAATTTCGGCTAGTTATAGTCGAGATTGCTCCAATCTGGCCAGCCCCAAGGAAAAACTAAGCTAAGAGCATTAGATTCATTGGAAGAAAGCAGTCAATGTATACGAAAATAAGGACGGAAAAAAAAAACGGATAAATGTTACACAATGCAAATGCAAAGAACACGACATAACAACAGGTGTCTTTCGACTAAGGACGAATCAAATTAAGCTTGCGTGTGTGGAAGTAAAGCCTTGCGGTAGGGACTTAAGCTTTGACGGGCACAGGGGGGAATATAATATTGCACGGATGGTAGTCGAACCAAGAAGGAAAGGTCAGCGTTGGCCGAACACCGTTCACGTGGTGGAGAGAAGAGAGAGAGAGAGAGAGAGAGGTAGAGGCATAGAGATAGACCTTCTGTTTGTTAGTCTCCCGTTCGTTTTTACATTCAGTTTACGTTATGTCGTTTGTTTGTTT
>NC_068992.1:19557226-19560573 GCF_001194135.2 Octopus bimaculoides
TCATATAGATATTATTATTAATTATTATCATTAATAAAATAATACAGGTAGTCAACAAGCAAAAACTGATAAATAGCAAATCTAATTTTTTTTATAATTAATTTATAATCATAATAGAGCACACGCGGTGCCAGCACCGTTGTGAAAATCAGACTAGAAAAATACTCTAAGAAAACCAGCAACCACTGAAATATGTGTGTGTGTGTGTGTGTGTGTGTGTGTGTGTGTGTGTGTGAGTGTGTGTGTTTGTTTTCACGCCTGTTGCAATGCCTTCCTAAATCATTCCTGTCTTTAATTCACTAAGTACCAAACTTTTTCCCATTTTTCAAATAGTTGTTGCATCTCAACGAATAATATATCTTTTCCTTTCCTTACTAATCAAGCAGTGATAGCTTTAATATTCAAACATTTTGCTGAATGCTATTATAAACGAAGCGTATTCTTTTTTTCTTTTCGGCGTTTTTGCTTCTTTTCCATATTTCAATTTCATCCACAGATCGGTTGTGAGATACAAGCGGTAACAATTTGTGAAGTTTCAGATTCCAATAAATTATATATGGCTATTTGCGCATGCGTATGTGTATCTGCATCTGTATGTGTGTTTGTGTGTGTGTATGTGTGTCTGCGCTTCTCTTTATCTCCCGCTCTCACCCTCTCTCTTATTGCATCTATAATGAGGTAGCGACTCTGACAGCAGAAACTTAATGCGCACAAGCGTTGCCAGCAATTCATGTCATGTCTCTAACTTCGGTTCTTAGTTATCTGAAATATGTTTGTAAGTTCTCCGGGTTGTAGGAACAGTCTGGGCTACTAAAAGCCATGGAATTGGAACAGTAGTCTGTCTAATCTACTGAGGATAATCGATTTCCAGAAGATACTAATCATTGCTATCTCGGTAATACCGCTTGTCAATTTATGCAATACTTAAAGTTTATTATTATTAGACATTTGTGCAGAGAGTCTTGCTATGGAGGAACAGTCCCACGTAGAGCGAGGTTGGGTTAGAATTCATTAAATAAATCTGTCAATGTAAATGTGGAATGGATTCGTATCGCAGTGATACAAGCTACCGGTTTGGAATCATTGAAATAAATTTAGAGTAACTTTAGGGAAAATATTTATTACATTTTGGCTCATCATGTTGAGGATTTTACAACACATTAGCTCGGGTAGCAGAAGACCCCAGGATTGTCACAGTATTATAATGTAGTTGCACCTAATTAGAATGTGGTTGTACGTAATTTCGGTGATTTTTTCCCAAATCGTGTTTCGAAGGGTGAGAGATATTTTAGCAGCCGTCTTGGCTCTGGCTGGTTGGCATCGGAGATTCACGTTGACGTATTTTGACATCAGACTTTTTAATGTCTCTCTTTTCTCCCTTCTACTCTCTCTCTCTCTCTCTCACTCTCTTTCTTTCTGCATGTATATATTTCTCCACGTGCGTATTTGTATGAGTTTGTGTATCTGTGTCTGTATATGTACGTGTGTGTGCCTCGTGTGCAAAAATGTACTGCCGCCAACACACACTCAATTTCCAGTCAGTGTTGCCAGATCGTCAGCATCCAAACAAGTGCACACAACCCTCTTATTTTATGTTTAGAAAGCGTTCCCATATTTCTTGCAGGTAGTAACTATGTAATAGTTAAAATGACTTGAATCGTCTCACCTAACAATTTCATTATCCTTTCCGAGTTTTGCAGTTTGTACAGGACATAACTTCACATAATATCATGTTTACATGCATATTATTTGCAGTCGAGAAGACACGTTACTTAGTGGTTGGGTATATTTGGCAACCTTAACGGTGTGACTTCGATTCGCGGCGACACAATGTGCCCTTGGGCAAGGGACTTTATTTCACGTTACTCCAGTGCACCCAGCTGGCAAAACGGACAAGTACCAGTATTTCAAAGGGCCAGCCTTATCACATTCTGTGTCATTCTGAATCTCCCTGAGAACTACGTTAAGTGTAGGCAAGTCTGTGGAGTGCTCAGCCACTTACACGTTAATTTCACGAGCAGACTGTTTCATTGACTGAATCAACTGGAACCCTTGTCGTCGTAACCGACTGAGGACCAGCTTTTGCAGTCAGTCTCCAAATGTTTTCGGACAATGACAGACAGATTTAGACGTTTAACAAAATCCTTACTCTTAGCTGAAATGGTCAATTTGGATGAGATAGCAAGGAACGACAGTGTGGGGCAGATGACGATGAACTTCCTCTGAACATTTTAATCCTTGTCACTCATAAGTCCAGACATCACTCTACCCCAAGAATTTCATTTAAATTCGCACATTTATTCACACACACACACATATGCACACAGGTATATATGTATGTGTAGATGTATTGCGCAGTACAGATACATATTCACTTATGAACATCCGCACAAGATCAAATACATATGGGCATATTTTAAAAACGTCTATTATTTCCCGCATTATAGTCTTTAATCCGACGGTGAGTATAGTCTGTATGCAATTATATAAGACGTTCTAAAATCCTTCTTTAATAAATTTCATTTTGTGGCAGTATGGAATTTTGTCTTTTAAATTTCTTTCATAATTTTTGTGATTTCGAAGCGCATTTACTATTTCAAAATGTATGGGAACTTAAGTGAATATGAACGACTAATGTGTGTTTATGCATTATTCCATATAGTAACATAATCGATGTCTTTTTCACTCTTTTTGACTGTCTTATGTACATTGCACTTGAGGCGCACAAATTGCCAAACAAGCAACCGCCTGCACATACACCCCCATACACATGCACGAACACACATACACACATGCACGCACATGCACACACATTTTGAAATAAAACAATTTTACATTAAATTAAAGGATTATTCAATACATTTGGTAGAGTATAGACAGTGACTTCGAAGTGTCGAAATGTTAAGCCACCGTTTGATGATGAATTAGCTTCGAAGTCAATGTCAATATTTTTCTTATTAAAGAATACGCGCGCACACACATACACACACACAAAAGAAAACATACAAACACACACACGTATGCATGAGTGTGTGTTAAAAAGTCCCTTGCTTTGGGTAAAAGAAAATACAGGAAAACAAGTTAATTATGATTTTATTCAACATTTTCCAATTCCCCTCTCAGATTCACACATGTAATGCAGCAGTCCCCCAGTTTTTTCTAAGCCCTGTGAAAGAACTCGGAAAGTTGGGACTCCAACCAGGCCTTGCATGATACCTTTAAAACCAGAAATTTTTCAACACTTCCTTTTGTGTGTGCATGAATATATGCATATACATACATACATACACACACACTCACACACACACACACACACACATACACACACACATATGTATATATATATA
>NC_068992.1:19561373-19563873 GCF_001194135.2 Octopus bimaculoides
ATATATATATATATATATATATATATAACTACATGGTGGTGGTGGTGCAGATCTAAATTTATGAGGTGTATTTCAAAGTAGATGATGCTATAACGTAGTGAAATAAATCGTATATTATTAAACATAAGTAGTCCAGGGATATTTTGATACTACGTCATATATTCTTGTAAAAGACCTCATATCATATATTCCATTTGAAAGGAAATGCTGTTCAAATATCATTTTATTAAATTTTAGTTTTGTTTTAAATATATGAAGCATATATGTTCCTTGTATTCGAATATTTACATTGTTTCACACGCAAAGATTTATTTTCAATGTATTTTTGCAAGAGCGAAAAGAAAAATCATATCCCATAAATGTCTTTTAAAAAGTAACTTTCTCTCTCTCAGAGTTGTATAACTTTGTAAAATATTTTAGCTTAATCTATTAGACTTAATATATGCCGCACTGACGATTCCAATCAAAGATGAAACAGTGCTTTACGAGGCTACAAACGACTGGGAATTTTAAGCTTTTTATAATGTGTAGGACAAATAATATATATTTACATTCTGTGTTTCTTTATTCTTTACTTTAAATCTTAAACTTTCAAACGCGCCGCAACTGAACTTTATCTAGAAGGGATTGTCTGCCCTATCATAGATAACCACTACGTATTTTAGAGTAAAATGTATCAAAGTGAAAGAAATATAGTTATACAATCTGTTATTAGTTTGTATTTGTGTATAATTAGTTATATTCATTTATCATTGCGTTTTGTTAATATCTTTTTATCCTTTACCTTCGTTCGCTTGTTTCAATCCTTAGTCTGTGGTCATGCTGGGACAGTGCCTTCGAGTGTTTAGGTGGATAAATCGAACCCACAGCTTTTTATCAGTGTGGGGACATATACACATGTAAGACCACTCACACATACGACCCACAGTGTCCACCTATCAAATTCACTTAAGACAGGTGTCGGGGAACTTTTTTTAACTACCCCAAAATATATATATTTACACCGCCGGTAATCCCTTGATTTGAAAAGGAAAATATCATAGATTCATTGAATTCAAAAGGTTTATTGAATCTATTTACACGTCAATTACATAGGACAGATACAGTGTTGCCAGGAGAAAAAATTATGTCGTAACAAGGAAAACGTACATTTATATGATTTTACTTATGTCTAATGAAACCTCATTACCCTCAAGAATTTCATTTTTACCGTACTTGAGGTAGTTTAAACCGGTTCGCCGACACCTGGCTTAAAATTTTGGTCAGCCTGGACTATAATAGAAGACATTTACAAAATGTACCTCGTAGTAGAACCGATCCCAAAGCACATGGAGGCAAAGGCATCTTCTTAAGTACATAGTAATGCCTGCTTCTATATATATTAAATTTACATTAAAATGATTTATCTGTACCTGTTTGAACCTCGAGTTCTTACGAATGATACTGCTTTCTAAATTGCTTCGCTTCTTTTACAAAACATAAAAAAAAAAAACATGTTAAAACTTTAGAAGTGAAGCGTTACTGTATTTGAGAAATATATGCCCTATACGTGATAATGTAAATAGAATGGACCTTGCTTGGAACTAATATCTGCCAGTACCTGCAAGCTATTCTGTTTTACCGTTTTCTTTTATGTTTTTCTTTTGGGTTTTTTTTTGTATTTCGTTCTCGGCAGATATACTCAGGCATTGCAAACGACTTCAAAAGGATCCAACCAGAAAGAACTACATGCACTTATCAATACCAATCTTCACTGATACTTGCATCACATTTGTGATTCTCGGTAAGTAATGTTACTATAGTTTCGCACGCGCACACTTGCGCGTGAGCACACATACACGTATATAGACCGATACACAAATACACTCGCACTCATATACATGATGTGTTTCTTGTGTAAAGTGTACTTATATGTGCGTGCATACACACACATACATGTACACGTGCACGCACACACACACACACACATATATATGTATGCTTTCATATATTTATATGCATATTTGTGCATGTGTATGTATGCATGTATGTATGTATGTATGTATGTACGTACATACGTATGTATGTATGTATGTACGTATGTATGTATGTATGTATGTATGTATGTATGTATACAGTCACTCGAAGCAGAGTTTGATAAGTAATATTTAAGACACTCGAGCAGACTCAGACGTGGCGAGAACTTTCACTGCGGAAATAGTCCTTGGAGAATAAAAATCTAATTCCACACGCCATTTACTAAAACTCATTGAGCTGCGAATGATGTCAGTGGATCGTAGAACGCATGCGTTGCTGCACTGTTTTGCTTTGTCTACTTTGAACACCCTATCTAACATTCATGGCCAGTAAGAGCAAATTCTTTCTTATATCAGAAGACTTAGTAAGCAGAAAGTTTGGTTGTCCTAGAATTAAATAAAATCGCACGAAAAAGCCTTGAATTTCATAATTGGTTAAAGTCATATACTAATTTATGATTTAATTTTAGATTTATCAGGTTTCC
>NC_068992.1:19567866-19569762 GCF_001194135.2 Octopus bimaculoides
TGTATATATATATATATATATATATATATATATATCATATTTTGGAACGCACATAAATATAAACCCAGAAAAGATAAAGTAAATAGAGGGACACTAAGTCAATCTGTGAGAAGAAGAAAGGAAGCTGGGAGATATGAGAACGATAGCGATAGATACATAGATAGAAACAAAGATAGAGTTTACTATCGATATAATAACCGACATGAATTATATCCATGAATGTCATAATTCATGCTATTTCCTTTCCATCATTAGCATAATGCATTTATTTACATATTTTCTCAGAAATTTTGTCTATTGATATTCTGGCCGTACCACAGAATATGCTATTGGATTTGATGGTTGCTCTCAGTATATCAAAGTATACTGTTATATTTTATTTTCTAAGCAATCCATTTTCGGCAATACCACTATTTCTGTAGGCATATGTATGTAGGTATAGATTTATGTATGTAAGAATGCATGTTACGATACATGTCTATATATGTATATGTGCATCTATATATGTATATGTGTGTGTGTGTATGAATGTATCTATGTAAGTATGTAGATTAGCATGAAATTATATATATTCGCATATACGCATGCCAGTAATACTTCGATATACAAGAATGATATGTACGCTTACATATCATGTGCGTGTGTGCTTCTGTTACGTATGTATAAATGCGTATGTGTGTATGTATGGATATAGGTATGAACGAATGTAGAACATGTTACATGATATATATATATGTATATTCTTTTATTTATTTATTTCTGTGTGTGTGTTTATATGTATGATATATATATATATATATATACTTATATCTGTGTGTTGTATATGTATGTGCACATGCATGTATGTATGAATGCATGTATACTAACATAAAAACTACCATCACATCTACATGCAGCCTCTTAATAATATTCAAACGAATATCATTTCCTCTGTCTATTCATCTATCACAATTTCTTGTATACTTTATAAATCAAAGATAATTCTTATCTTAAATAAAAACAATTATTACTATCTGCTCATATCAATATAGAGGGCGCCACAAGAGGCAGACACATTTCCTAGGAAGTTTTGCAGTATAGCTTCGTATATGTTACATAGGAAGAAGGAGGGGCTTAGAGCTTACTGTTCGTGCCTTATCGATTAACAAGCATTTCGTATGTACTTAAGAAACAAGGGTACTTATTGATCGATTCTAACGCATAAATGTTGTGCACACCCTCAAAGAAAGCAAACATGCACGGCATAGAAAGGGGATGCTAGAACACAATTCCGATGATGGATATTTTCTTTGAGTGTTCTGTCCGAAGTAAATGTCTGACTATTAGTAATACACCACGTGGTTCGATTGACGTTTCCATCAGAACAAATTTAAACCCCCTTCTAAACAAACAAGCGCAACGTAGACAAATACAAATATATAAAGAAATACATATATTACATTAAACCAGCGTGGTTCGATAAAGAATATATTCGTTTCCTGGTAGATACTGCACAAGAAGCAGGCCACTCTAAGTTCGATTGGATGTTCATAATGTCGCAATCTTATTTGATATACAACGAATATTTTAGTTTCTAATCAGGTTTTCTGTCAGTAGAAAAATATAGGAACGTTTCGTGAAGACAGAACACAAAATATAAAAGAAAACATCAGAATTTAGAGAAGAAAATATAAAAAAAAAGTAACTGACTATATCCACTTAAAAGGACTCGATGGAAGTGTCTTCAGGATACATACATACATACATACATACATACATATATACATACATGCACGTATAATTTTCACGCTCACATTTGAAGTTTTTGCGTTTCAATAATTGACCGCAGTCGAATGACTGAAACAAGTAATACAGAAAGAAAAATATATATGTATATATATATATGTATATATATAT
>NC_068992.1:19570120-19573553 GCF_001194135.2 Octopus bimaculoides
TATATATATATATATATATATCTTTTTCTAAAATTTTCGTTGCGTCTTGCAACCGATTCAGTACATGTTGATTATGTCTATAGATGGGCAGAGTGAAATTACATCCACACTACCTACTACACAACCTGTAGTGGACCAATATCATAGTAAATGTTGCCTATAACAATGCATCTACATTAGGTATGATACACAGACTGCAATTTTAATCTAATACTAATTATGTTGCATATAGCGCGCACACACACACACACACACACACACACACAGACAGACGCATAAACACACGCACACATACACGTCTGCGCACACCTATATATGCGTGCGTATGTATGCCTTAATAAGTGTTTGCGTATATAACTGTATGCATATATACATATATATATATATATATATATATATATATATATATATATATATATATACATATATATACACAAATATTCATGTATATATAAATATATCAGTGTGTGTGTGCGCGCGCGGGCTTAAAGATCGATAGATATGTAGATAGAGAGAAAGAGACAGTGAGAGAGAATGTAAGAGTGGAAAGGATTTTTCCAACATCACATACATGTATGTATACATATACTAATGTGGGAAAGTATATGTGTCTATGAGTATGTCTTTGAGCTTGTATGCTCATGTGCTTGCACGTGTATGCGCGCTACAAGTTGAAATTTCTGTTTATATGCGTACCACAAAGTTTACAATGCAAAGTGAGATAAAACGCAAATTTGCACAATTGATAAGCCAAATGCATTGTATTGTATTCTTATCAATGTTTGGAAAAAAATTTGCTCCTGTCATCAGTAACATATATATTATTCTAAATGTCTTCAAGCTTAAATTTGCATAACAAAAAAAAAATATCTCTATTTTCAAATATATTTAACATCTATTTTTAAAACAAATAAAAAGTATAAAAATACATATAATGTTTTATTGAAATGTCATTGTGAACCACACGTGAGCGCATACACACACAGAACGAAATCAAAACTATAACAGAAGAGAGAGTAAGTATTTTTATGCTAACATAACATGGTTAAAAATTATTCCTGTTCGATATCCGGAATCACTCAAGTAATTCTTATGATACAGGTTTCCAGTTCAAATAGATTGGCCATGATGCCGGATTTCTGAGTTAGCTATGCATTGCATGTTCTCATCAATGTGGATCCGGCTAGGCTGACGGTTCGTGTTGGTCGACCATATTCTACATTGTCACGGCAAATGAGAATGTTGGGGACTGACAGGGGCTCTGTTTGCTGGATCACCCGGGGGAACCCGGGCATATGTCGACAAAAGGTGAATGCACCAAGGCGCTGCAACGGTGCATACCTCCACATTTGACTGGACCTTATACCCAGAGACTACGATATGAAAGTTTCTTATTTCTTTACTGCCCACAAGGGGCTACAC
This sequence comes from Octopus bimaculoides, assembly GCF_001194135.2. Lineage (NCBI taxonomy): Eukaryota > Metazoa > Mollusca > Cephalopoda > Octopoda > Octopodidae > Octopus > Octopus bimaculoides. Next base: position 19,571,543 of record NC_068992.1, read on the forward strand.
ACAGAGGGACAAACAAGGACAGACTAACGGATTAAGTCGATCATATCGACCCCAGTGCGTAGCTGGTACTTATTTAATCGACACCGAAAGGATGAAAGGCAAAGTCGACCTCGACTGAATTTGAATTTAGAACGTAGCGGCGGACGAAATACCGCTGAGCATTTCGCCCGGCGTGCTAACGTTTCTTATTTCTTTATTGGGGCTAAACATAGAGGGGACAAACAAGGACAGACAAAGGGATTAAGTCGATTATATCGACCCCAGTGCGTAACTGGTACTTATTTAATCGACCTCGAAAGGATGAAGAGCCAGGTCGACCTCGGCGGAATTTGAACTCAGAACGTAACGGCAGACAAAATACCGCTAAGCATTTTGCCCGACGTGCTAAGGTTTCTGCCATCTCGCCACCTACGATATGAAAGTTTCTGTTCGTTGTAAAAGTCTGTATATTGTTTCAGAATTTCATTATTCGCAGTCCTGGTCAGAAATATGAATCATAAAAAGATGTTTTTCTCCAACGATATGAGATATTCCAATCATTTCCTTCAATTAGTTCCAACAATTATTATAAAATGAGATCCCAATTCATTCTTAGGAAATATGTATTAAGGCAGCGAATTTGCAGAGTCCGTAGCACGTCGGTGAAAATGTTTAGCAGAGTTTCTCACAAATCTTTACATTCTCAGTTCAAATCCCACCGAGATCGATTTAGCCTTTCACCCTTCCTGGGTCAAGAATATAAGTACCCGTTCAGCACTGAGGTTGAGGTAATCGACTTAACTTCTTCCTCGAAACTCTTGGCTTTGAAACCATTATTTAAGGACGCGAATTGGTAAAATTTCTGGTGCATCGAACAAAGTGCTTAGCGTTATTTCTTACGTTTCTATAAGTTCTCAGTTTAAATTCCACCTTGATGACTTTGCATTTTATCCTTTCGGGTCGAGAAAATAAGTACCAGTTGATCACTGGTACTTATTTTGATGTAACTAACTAACCTTCCCGCTAAAATAAATGCTAGTTCAGTTCCAGAATTTGAAACTGTTATGATATCAGGTCAAATAATAACACCGGTGGATATTGATAATTTTACCATTATCATATTATTTTGTGTTCACGAAACATACACTTATTAGCAAACGTCTTCGGAAAGTTAATAATACGGAGCACTCCGTCGGTTACGACGACGAAGCTCTCAGTTGATCCGATCAACGGAACAGCCTGCTCGTGAAATTAACGTGAAAGTCGTTGAGCATTCCGCAAACACGTGTACCCTTAACGTAGTTCTCGGGGAGATACAGCGTGACAAAGAGTGTGACAAGTTTGGCCCTTTGAAATACAGGTACAACTCATTTATGCGAGTTGAGTGGACTGGAGCAACGTGAAATAAAGTGTCTTGTTCAAGAACACAACGCGCCGCCAAGGATTGAACTTACAATCTTGAGTCGCATGCCCTAACCACTAAGCCACGCGCCTTCACAAGATTAATAATATAATTTCGTGCAGTTCGTCGCTTACGACGTCGAGGGTTCCAGTTGATCCGATCAACGGAACAGCCTGCTTGTGAAATTAACGTGCAAGTGGCTGAGCACTCTGAGGACACGTGCACCCTTAACGTAGTTCTCGGGGATATTCAGCGTGACACAGTGTGACAAGGGTGAACCTTTGAATTACAGGTACAACAGAAACAGAAAGAAATAGTGAGAGAAAGTTGTGGTAAAAGAGTACAGCAGGGTTCACCACCATCTCCTGCCGGAGCCTCGTGGAACTTTAGGTGTTTTCGCTCAACAAACACTTACAACGCCCGGTCTGGGAATCGAAACCGCGATCCTATGACCGCTAGTCCGCTGCCCTAACCACTAGGCCATTGCACCTCCACACTAACATAATACGTATAGACTAAATCACATGCGAAGTGTAGGGGCTGCTGATGAATAGCTTAAAGTTTTACCGATGAGAATTCATGTTCAAAAATATATATATATGTTGACAAATTGTTTACTTATACCCCTAC
>NC_068992.1:19574152-19579539 GCF_001194135.2 Octopus bimaculoides
TATATATATATATATATATATATATGTATGTGTGTGTGTGTGTGTGTGTGTGTGTGTGTGTGTGTGTATAGAGAGAGACAGACAGACAGACAGAAATAGATAGATATAATAAATATATAAAGTGCATTTCCCAAATTGATCACCCAATTTAACAGCTGACCCCTTAATTTCTTCTTTACATTCAACCTATCTGAAATTATGAAAGGAATCAGACTAAGCGTTGAGCAAAGCAAAGTTTTCCTAGCTACACGACTTACCATCATTTGTGACAAAGGTTTGAAACAGATGGAATTGTTCAAGATGTCTACAAGAAGCGTCCCTCAAAACCGCAGGCTTCTACGAACCCCACCAAGGCAAGTAATGGCACTAGAGACATATTCCTAGAGTTCAAGAAAATCAGTGTAGCATGGAAATTGTGAGATAGGAATTTCAAAAATCAAGCGTGCAATGCATTTTGAAGCGTTGCCTTCGGAAGGCTGACCTTCCAAGTACAGACTAAGCTCTCAATGAAGAGTAAATTTTACTGAATGGTATATGGCAGGATGTGTAGATAATTGCATATTTTCCAACAAAGGTTGTTTGGAATGGTGAGGCTAACTTTGAAATAAATGTCTTAATTAACCGCCAACATTGCACCCTCTGGATGTCTGGGGATTCGCATATTACGAAAGAACAGCATGTTAATTTCCCAGATGTTACATTATGGTGAAGCTTATCATTGAAAGAATTAATTGAACCTTTCTTTTTCTGATGGTACTGTGACTGTTTCCAATTATTTGCACTTGTGGCAATCTGTCATACCAACAATTCCGGAGGTGTTTCAAGCTGTGAATCTTTATTTACAACCGACCAGGAAACCTCCAAACTATCATAAGAATTTACCAAACATGTTGGATGAGATGAAAAGACTCAGTAGAATACCCTCTGCATTCACCCGACCTCAAACTAATAGACTTTTTATGGAGATACATAAAATACAAATTTTACGGTACAAAACTGGCATCAGTCAACGAAGTGGAGTCAGCCATTGAACGAGAATGCGTAGAAATACCAAACGAAATTTTCCTTGATGTTTGCGATTCCATTGGTTTCTGCTATCAACAGAGCCTGTAGCAGAGCAATCATCAATTAGAAAACAGACGTTCAGGAAAATAAAATTTGTCTGTAAATTGTATTAAGTTTTGGAAATTAAATGTATTTTGATAAACAATAACTTCAAAAACTCTCAATATGTGTGTATATATTTTGGGGAGGGGCCACTTCATATATGTGCGTGTTCGTGCGTTTGTGAATGTGTAAGTGTATATATATATATATATATATATATATATATATATATAGTATATACTATGTATATATGAATGTATCTATATGTGTATACACATACACACATATGTTCTTCAGATGGCGTTTAGCACCTTTTTGATCAAAAGTGTTCTTACTTGAGTCGTTTGATATATTTTCTTCACAACGCGTGCATTTAATATTGCATAAACTGATATCTTCTACAGCAATAGGTTGAGGATCCGGTACTTTTGAATCTCTACTTTCAGCAGATCGAGCAATCGAATCGGTCTATCTCGTTGATCTATATAATATATACACATACATGCATACATACATACATACATACATACATACATACATACATACACACACACATACATACACATATATATGTTCTTGTGGATATGTGTGTCAGCGTCCTTGTGTGTCTCAGTGTCAGGAGAGATAAACATATAGATATTCTACGCAGATATTTGTTCATTTATTGCATTTCTATGACATTTTCTGATAATAACATCCATCATCACTTTTGTTTACTGCTGCTCGTGCTTTTTAATCGCTCTGTTTTATGTTTTGTAAGAAACAATGTACTTGAATATAAATATAATTTCGTGAAGCATGAATTGTGATAAAGAACGAAGAAATATATGCAACAGAAACAACAATAAACGCAGTATGGAGAGATTCCACTCCCTCTAGGAATAGAATTGTATTGTGTTCTTCGTGCTTGTCGATGTGTGATCAAAGACCAATATTTCATTGTTCCTCGTTAGCTATGTCTTTTATTTTACTTTCGTCATAATAGCATTTTTCAAAAACAGTATCTTTACTATATATCCGTCGGGTACATAGACTTACAGTTAAGAATTTGTGTAGCGTTCACGCCTCTCTGAATAGTATCAACGACAAGATATGTTGAGAATACTTGAAACGAAACTCAGGTCTGGATTATTTTAACAAGAAATTTGTCCTTCAAAATTTTTGTCATTAAATTTACATGTTGCAGATCTTCTGTAGAAATATACAAAGGGTTGTATTTTAATAAATTATTTATATATTTGATTACTATTGGAAACAAATATATATCATTATCAGGGCGACTTCCAGGTCGGAAATCGTTAAGATAATTTGAATCTCTTCTAATCTGAGTAATATGACTATTGCAATAGCACATTGATCACATGAAGTGCCATGAATGCATAGGAATGAGTATGTACACACTTTCTCTAGGCTAAACAATTCACGGTTACAGCCTAACTTTATTTCATTTCGGGTTGTTATGACAGGAAGTTTATTGCAACTATAGTAGTAAAGCTGCATCTATAGTAGTAATGATAATAATTTATCATTCATTAAATTTAATAATCACACATGTAATCTCAATGCGTTAATACACTGTGACGAAGGTGGCGAGCTGGCAGAAACGTTAGCACGCCGGGCGAAATGCTTAGCGTTATTTCGTCTGCCGTTACGTTATGAGTTCAAATTCCGCCGAGGTCGACTTTGGCTTTCATGCTTTCGGGGTCGATAAATTAAATACTAGTTGCGCGCTATGGTCGATGTAATCAGCTTAATCCCTTTGTCTGTCCTTGTTTGTCCCCTTGTGGGCAATAAAAAATAAGAAACGTTATCTCGCCGGGAGAAATGCTTAGCGGTATTTCGTCTGTCTTTATGTTCTGAGTTCAAATTCCGCCGAAGTCGACTTTGCCTTTCATCCTTTCGGGTTCGATAAATTGAGTACCAGTTGCATGCTGGTGTCGATCAAATCGACTGGCTCCCTTCTCCCCCCAACAAAAAAAATTGGGGGCCTCGTGCCTAGAGTATAAAGTAATACACTGTGACGAAGGCTATGTTCTCTCTGCAGAATGAATCAAACAAATGTAGGTCAACTTCGCTTGCTTATATACATAATTTGTCATTTATCAATGCAAGCTTGTTACTCGGACCAACATTGGTGACTATTTCTATAGATCAAACAATCACATAGATACTCTCATTTTAATTTGAGATCTATCAACGAAAATATTCCCGAACAACTTATGAAACGTTATCAACTATATAGGTAAATTTTGCCGTTTGAGTATTGATTTTTCCGAGAGTTAACGTTTTGATAACAATACCCACAAGTAAAAGAACACACTTCTTTAAAAGTACACGCAGTGTGAAGGGCATGTTTTGTTGTTACAAGGGAAGAACGACAGTGAATTAATACAAATAAGATAAAACGAGTCCAGCTGTTATTTTTTGCTCCATTGAAATGAAATGAAATCAACTGAAGCCAGGTCATACGAAACAGAATTATTTATCTTAGGAAAGTTTTTGCTTTTAGACGCAAACCGAGCTAAAGAACAGCTGTGGGTATTTCAGGTATTCTGCTGTGAAGTGGTGAGAAAATGAATAGATGAAACCAGTAAAGAGAGGTTTTCAAATAATACACAGGCATATATATATATATATATATGTGGTACATAAAAGACAGTAGTTTCGACACATCTAGCATAGTTAGTTAGATCGATAGATAGATGGACCGAGAGAGATAGAGAGAGAGAGAGTGAAAGAGAGATAGGTAAATAGACAGGAGATAATTAGATAGATAGATAGATAGATAGATAGATAGATAGATAGATAGATAGATAGATAGATAGATAGGTAGACGGAGGCAAAGCTGTATGTTTAAGAATTTCGCTTTGCAGCCACGTTGTTTCATTTTCATTTCCACTGATAATACCTCTGTCAACTATGTTCTGCAATATCCCCGGGCCAACCAATATACATGAGAGTAAAATTGGCGACGGAAACTGTGTAGATAGTGGCCGTTTATATGAATGTGTATATATATATGTGTGTGTGTCTTTCTGTTCATTTCCCCACTGCTTCACAGCCGGTGCTGGATTGTTGACGTCTCCAAACGTCTCAATACCAGGAGATTCAGTGGTTACCAAGGAGTCATTGTTGGTTTAAATGTTAAATATTTTGGACCCGGTTTTACTATTAGGCGATGAAAATCAACATTAAGTAAGTCTGAATATAACTATTACGAAAAGCCTATAGGAAGCGGCATTATTTGTTAGAAATAGCAGCTATATCTTTCGCACATCATAATTTTCCATTTTAAAACTTGTGATAGTGAATACTCCAGGACCGGTTACGGTAACTGAAATAAATGTTCAGATGTTTATGTTTGAAATGGTAATTCCGCTGAAATCGTCATCTTCAGAACACCCGTATTGACACTTTCAGAATTCGTGTAATTTTAATGTAGACGAGACATTAAACCGTTATATATTTGAAAGCAAAATGTATGTATTTAGTCTCACACGGTGTGAAAAGTGACGGATAGGTGTATCCTTCCCTATAAAACGTATATTTTCAGTTCCATTGCGCAGCAACTTCGGCAAGAGATTTCTATAATAATCTTGGGACGAGCGATGCTTTGTTAATGAATTTCATGGACCGAAACTTTATAGAAGCCCATTATCGATACATACATACATACATACATACATTCATACACACACCCTGATACATACATACATATATACACACACACACGCACGTGTGTGTGTGTGTGTGTATGTGTGTGTGTGTGTGTGTGTGTGTGTATGTGTGTGTGTGTTAGTGTGTACATGTGCCTCTTTCAGTCTCTGCTTGTCATGGTCTTATAATGCATAGCAGCGCTCGCTGCCTATCTTGTTTTTTTTATTTTTTTCGTCCCTGTAACTTAGTGATCCTGCGAAAGAGGTTAAGTACTACTCTTAAAGGAAAACAGAAGTGGCGGGGTTGGTTTGCTCTACCAAAGCCATACACTGAGTGCCCCAGCATGGCCAAGCCCAATGAGAGAAAAAATTAAAACACAAAGATGATACGTGTGTGTTTCAGTGAATGCATGTGTGTATATGTGTGCGTGTGTGTTTGTGTGTGTGTGTGTATGTGTGTGTGTGCGTGCGTGTGTGTGTGTGTGTGTGTGTGTGTGTGTGTGTGTGCGTGCGTCTGTGTGTGTGTCTGCATTTATCGACAAATTAACTGGGCGAAGAGAGACAAGATATTTATTTCCGTATATGCGTATAATAGTTTTACACAACAAAACATGAAAATTGAAG
>NC_068992.1:19582369-19586395 GCF_001194135.2 Octopus bimaculoides
CTAAAATTTCAACCCTATAAGCCCTATCTTTAGAGTAAAGATTATTTACCAACATAATGTGGCAGTCTTGAGTAGGACGAATGTTACAGTTATTTAGCCCCAGGAAACATCGATATTGACTCACTATCTGCGCCCTTATATTTTGAACAGTAACATACTCTAGAGTAACATTCGTCCTAATCAGGACTGCTGCATATGTTGGCAAATAATCTTTACTCTAGAACACTGTTACTGAATGTTTCTCGTTCGGGGATTTAGAAATAATAATTTTTCAGTTTATGAGATCAGTGATTGTGTGTCACTTTGAAAAGTATATATTTCGAACAAGAATCTAGTGTCGCCATCTCTAGCCGAGCAGTTATTGTGTGCTGATGAAGTGATGTAACTCAGAAACCATTGGTACACAGATATTGCTTTGGGCTGAGTGGGGACACTAAGCTCCCTGGTTCGAAATATAATGACTCAGATAATGCGTCAATAGCCAGCTGGAGACAATATTTTGTGGGGCTAAATAACAGTAGCATTCGTCCTAATCAAGATTGCCACATTATGTTGACAAATAATCTTCATTGTAGAGTGCTGTTACTGAATGTTTCTCGTTCAGAAATTTAGAAGTAATAATCTTTCTGTTAGTCCTTTCTTTATTTTTGTACAAGGCCAGCAATTTGGAGGAGAGGGATCCGTCGAATACACCGGCCCCAGTTGTTCAATAGCACTATATCCTAACTTTATTTTGCTTTGCGTTCTACACAGTATTTGATTATGCTTTCATTTAATTTTTAGTTGGTATGCATTTCCTTCATCAGTGTGTTTTGCAGCAATTCAACAGATGATTATTTGAAGTCTGTTCCATTGTATTTCTTCCTGTGGTTCTATTCTTTGTTCTGTTCACTTGTTAGAATACCAGGTATTGACTAATGTTCGTTCTATTTCATAGATTTACAAAGTAGGGACAAGTAGCTATAATTAATGATTAAAGGTGGAAATTTAAAATAAAGATAAAGTCAAGTAAAAAGAACGACCATTTGACTGAATCTACAGGATGTACCAAAAGTCACTGACCAAAACATTTGACATTTCATACACATTACGTTAGCGGCATTTCATACACATTACGTAAGCGGCATTTCGTACGTGTTTACGTTCCTTGTTCAAATTTCGCCGAGATCGACTTTGCGTTGCATCCTTTCGGATCGATAAATTAAGTACCAGTAAAACACTGGGTGATGTAATCGACTTAACACTCCCTCAAAATTTCAGGTCATGTGCCTTTAGTAGAAAGGATTATTATCATCCTCATCATCATCAGCATTATTATTATTATTATTATTATTATTATTATTATTATTATTATTATTATTATTGTTATTATTGTTCAGTAGTTTTATTTTTATAACGTGCTTTCACTTCACTACCGAGCGCAGCTCTGTGCGCCTTGGGTATGTGCTGTGGTTTATTATTATTATTATTATTATTATTATTATTATTATTGCACCCAGCGCGCGTTAGCGAAAGCAGGGTATTGTAATCACTTGTATTTGTTAGTTTGTCTGTGTGTTTGCAAAATCGCTGGAAATCGGCTACACGAATTTTCACCAAATTCGGCAGAAATACACTTTGGGTGAGTAGCTCGAAATGATGAAAATTTAGTTTGATTATATTCAGACATATATTATTAAATGCATAGATAATTGATTTTGTGTGTGTGTGTTTGAACAGTGATGGATTCGAGGGTTTCGTTTAGTTACAAATTGATGTCTTAATTTCAATTTGGTGATACAAAAACAAAATTTTTAAAAAATAATTAAAATGAAAAAAATCGAACTTGCACATTTTCCGAAAAGCAAGTGGTCATATTATTTATTTCCTACAACTAACTACAGTACGTTTCATTCACCTCCATTATTGAAAGACGTTGCTATGCAATATTTTCTGTAAGTATTTCATTTTGTTCACGTTCTTTTTCAATGCGCGTAGACACGTGTGGGTACATACATATATAAACACATACATAGATATGCAACTCTGTTTGTGTATGCGTATGCACGTGTTTGTGTGTGTGTGTGTGCGTGTGTGTGTGTGTGCGTATGTCTATGTGTACAGTGATGGATTCGAGGATTTCGTTTGTTTACGATTTGATTTCTTAATTTCACCGTTCTTAGGCTTCTAATCCTCTTTTAGTCAAACACTTACAAAGCTTAATTCAGTTCAATTAAAAAAAGCATGGACAAGCAACGCATTGTAAGCCACACTATAGTTTGCGAAAACATTTATCTGTCACCCACTTCGTTGCCATATTTTTCATTATCATTATCATTATTATTATTATTATCATTATTGTTATTATCATTATTATTATTATTATTATTATCATTATTGTTATTATCATTATTATTATTATTATCATTATTATTATTATTATTATTATTATTATTATTATTATTATTATTATTATTATTATTATGTTTATTATTTTCATTAGCATCATCTTTCAATTCTGTTTCCATTTCATGCCCTGACACATAGGGCAGAGAAATGTACTGTATACATTGGTGGGCCATTAAAACAGGCCCACCAGATTGTTTATTTACAGAGTCATGTGATAGATAAAAATGGGGAAGAAGAAAGAAAAAGTAAAAAAAAAAAATTTTTTATAGAAAAGTAAACACATAAAATAAAGGGTGGAGGGAAAGAAAATTCACAGCGGCAATTCCCTTCTCAGTACGTGTGACGTACCGGCTAAGACAATCTTTTGCACTTCCTACATGGATGGTATGCCACTGATCATTCTTAAATAATTTTCAGTTCCTTTTTTGATCATTCCAAGTGCTCCAACAATCACTGGTATTGCAATCGTCTTGAGATACCACATCTATTTGGTTTCAACTAGCAGAGTTTTTTTTAATATATCTCTGAGCTTATCAAATTCTTTTCCCGATATATTATGGTCACAGAGTGTTCCCATGTCAATCAATAAACAGACTTTATTGCATTTGTCTTTCACAACAATATCTGGTTTTTTGCCTTGATGGTCCGGTCTATACATAGTTGGAAGTCGCAAAGAATCGTTACATTTTCTCCCTCAGTTTCTTCCTCAGAGTGGTGCTTGTACCATTTGTCAGCGGTTTTGATTTTATAATGCCGACACATTATCCAATGTAGATATTGGCCAACTCTGTCATGTCTTGATTTGTATTCTACATGTGCTAAAACCTTACATCCAGAGATTAGGTGGTCTATTGTTTCTATCTCATTGTTGCAGTATCCGTAATTTTGGTCTAACATAATTTTTTATCACATTGGCTTGATATTCCAATTAATTTTGTTCACCATTTACAAGTACCTAGGTATTCATTATTATTTCATTTCTTTTATTCAATTTGGGAAGAAATTGAAGCATGTCTTTGTCAATTCCGGAGCGTATTGAACTTATTTTGTGTGTGGCTTTTGCCCCCACCCCCTTGTGTAACAAAGAGTGTGAGGTTGAGAAACGCTCTTCCGAAGCAACAAAGCACAGCCTGGATTCGAAGCCTACAATAGTCTGTGTCAATTGTACATGTCTCGACACTGTCGCTGCAGAATTCTAATGATGAAAAATTGATATCAGTGAATAGCCTACTCTTAAATTTATGTTAAGTGAAGATTCCGGAAGCCTAAATACCATTACATTCTAACCGCGTAACATGACAGATAAGCCATGATTATTAATTAAGCCAGCAAATAACAATCAAGACAAAAACAATGATGAAACCGTACACCCATATACAGACACGCACAAGCATGCGTGTGTGTGTTTTGTAATGGTTTCTTCAGATGAATAGGACGCTTGAGTAATCCATAAGAATGATTAAGGTGTCTAGCGAACGGTCCTTGGGCGGGTATAAAGAGAAATCGGAAGACTCGAAATAGTAAATGTTCATCGCAATGTGAGACATGTAACGGACTGATGTCATCGTTGATCTATATATTTTATATTTTTTTACATTTTTACATAGATACAAACAAGCATATATAGAAGCATAATTA
>NC_068992.1:19586771-19589603 GCF_001194135.2 Octopus bimaculoides
TATATATTATGGTATATACACATATATATGTGTATGTATAAATATATATTCATATATATATACAGAGAAAGAGAGAGAGATAGACGCACGTACACACACACACATGTATTATACAGGGAGAGGCAGAGAGAAAAAGAACGAGGGAGTGAGTATGATTATTATGTAGGGAGGTATGTGAAGGATAGGTAACTAGAGATAGATTGAGAGATAGATAGAAAGATAGATAGAAAGATAGATAGATAGATAGATAGATAGATAGATAGATAGATAGATAGAGAGAGAGAGAGAGTAAGAGTGTGAGAGAGAGAGAGAGAGAGAGAGAGAGAGAGAGAGAGAGAGATAGAGCATTATTTTGACTGTTGAAACAATAGTGAATATATCTCTTTCTAAATATAAAAATTGACAAATTACAATGGAAGAAAATCTCTTTTGCCACTAATCCAGTATTAGATTGTCGAACGAAACTCTTTTATCATTAATTACAACAGAGCCGTGCGAATATAATACTAGCCGAGGTGTCCGGTAATAGCCGGGAGCGGGGATATTCCCAGTACCCATTACAATGCCTAATTTCTCTTACACGGAAAATGAATTTAAGGAATAGGACAGATGATAGACGACGTAAGCGAATTCACTCACGAAACAATAATGCAAATAAATACGCGTGGAATTGGAAAAGGACAAACGTTTGGTCAGACGAGTGGAAAGCTTCAAATATATAATCAATGGAAACATCAAGATGAGATTTGTAAAGGAGTGCTATGAAGAAAGAAACATAAAAGTTTGAAATATAAATGAAAACAGTTTTTGGAAAAGAGACTTTATACTTTCAAAAAAACGGCTGGAGTGCAGAAGCGACAATGTGGCGGTCATAAGAGTTATAAGATGATATGAGGTGCGAAAAAGGCATAAAAAACGACGACTTTCGTCATTTTGGGGCAAATTCTCTTGCAGCCAGGGAGAAAATTTTAAGTGCACATGCATTTGATTTGACGAACGTGTTTCATGGGTATAGTTCCACTGATCATGAGAATCAAATATTGATTGCAACGGTTAGAACCGACAATTTTAAGTTCAGGTGTTAACATGTTACATGTTTTAGCACACAACGTTGCAATGCTTTGAATCAATAATTTTAAGTGCAGGTGTTAAGAAAATATATGTGACAGTAATCTGTGAATGCTGAAATAATTAATGAATATTTTAACTCCACAACAATTTAGGCCAAACTTCAATGATTAGTTAATCGAAAATCACCTTACGTCTTGCTTGAGTGGCCTAGGTAAAAAAAAAAAGAATATTTGTCTCAACCCATCCTTAGCGCATAATCCATCTGTGTATAACATTTCAAGAAAATCGGTTGAAAACTTTAAAAGTTATGACAGAAAGTAACATTCATATGAGAATTTGCATTGAAATGTCCTATTGAGTTTTGAAAAATTGATGCTGATTAAAAGTATTGTTTTTTTAAAAATTTCATATGCATAAGTGACCGCATGCACATAAGCCCCATATACGTGTCAAGTTTCATCAATATCGGTTGGAGAATCTCGGAGGGGTTAAAGTAACAAATTCACAAACACAAGTTATTTGTTGAACGAGCCAAGACGCATGCGAATTTTTGACTCGAAGTACGTGCGGAAATCTGCAGTATGATCACACAATTCGTCCCATCTTTAAAGTAATTCAATTAATAAAACTAGTTTACATATTTCTTTTGCATTCTCTTTTTTATAATTGTCATTCTACTATTAATTACACCTTTTCTGTTTTAAAACCTATAAGAAATAATTTTTGAGTGGTTTTTGAGTGGGAAAATTAATTTGAAAAACGAGTAAATCGTAAGACGAACTCGGTCATAGAACGAATGAAACTCGTATTGCGATGTTGCACTGTACTTTAATATATTTAATTTCAGGTAATTCGTTGTAGATCAAGAAAATTATGGTTGGGGATGAGGGCAGGATCTAGAAACTCACAGCAGAAATTGAGAATACCGAATGTAAATCCCTCAGTAACAATTACATTTTACGACGTTAATTCAACTACTCCACTTCACTAAAGATTCAGACCTTGCGTCAAACTTCAGACCGATATTGATTTTTAAAATACTTGTAAGACTAAATAACACGAGGAATAATGTAATCAATTTTGTCGACAAAGTTACTTATTGATACTTACGTTTTTGAGGTGCGAATTACGACAGGAAATGTAAAAACTAGCGAGATTTGACCTCACAATGTAAATGAAACGTAATATAATATCTGAAGACATTTTGCTCGGCACACTCGTCAATTAAATATATATCCGCCCTTCGGTCTGAAACAATATAAATAATAGAAACAAAGCAAGTTTTAGAATAATTGTAGTGATTATTTTATTGTTATTGACAACGCTATAATTGTTTGCTAATTGCTTTATATCTGAGCTATAATTATAAATTGTCTAGAGTAAATAACAAGACAACGCACACACACACACACACAAATATATGCGTATGTATGTATATACAGAAATAAAATAAATATATACATACGTATACGCGGATATGTGCGTTTTGCGTATATATGTGTACATAAACAAGAATATATGTGAATATGTTTGTGTGTGCATGTATGTATACATCTATATAGGTATGTATGTATGTATGTATGTATGTATGTATGTATGTTTCTATGTGTGTAAATGCATTATCTTTGTAGCTGCTAAAAAGTAATTCGAAATTAACAAATATACAAACTATCCAAGAACTACGTAAAAAAATCTAAACTGAATCAAAATAATTTCAGAATTATATATATTATATATATATATATATATATATATATATAT
>NC_068992.1:19589820-19594969 GCF_001194135.2 Octopus bimaculoides
ATATATATATATATATATATATATATATATTACCGTTTAACTCTAATATAGATATGATGTACCATTATTTATTTCACACTCTATCTGCTAATGAAAATGTAATATGTCCTGAGTTTATATTTTTATCACAACTCATTACTTTATTAAAACATACTGAAACACGTATAAGACAATCCGATTACTGTTAAACTAATTGAAAATATACATTTCTTTATTCTGGAGTTTTTGCTTTGTTAGTTCTTCTTCTTCTTCTTCTTCTTCTTCTTCTTCTTCTTCTTCTTCTTCTTCTTCTTCTTCTTCTTCTTCTTCTTCTTCTTCTTCTTCTTCTTCTTCTTCTTCTTCTTCTTCTTCTTCTTCTTCTTCTTCTTCTTCTTCTTCTTCGGAAAGGGAATCACGAGACGGATTTGTCAAGCCGAGCCAACCGGCAGGATACGTGAGGGTTGACTGCGAACGTTATGGTTGAAGAATTTCGAGTTTCAGTCACGCTTGACAATGCACCCGGAAAATTTCATGCTTGTTACTTCTCTACAGGACCCAATGAAGGAGGTGCCTGAGAAAACAACCCCTTTCCACCCTCTTAAGAATAGTAGGCGGAGAAGATGGATGGATGGATGAAAAACATTATGCAAAATCACTATAATGATTTAGCGGAACCGATAGGCGTCGAGCAAAATATTTGGAAGTTCAATATTATAACGTTTGAATCTAGCGAATGTAGTATTACAGCATTTTAGGGATTCGCAAAATAAGTAGCAATAAATTATTGGATGGAATCGATATTATTGATTATTTTATCCCCAGTCATGCCTAATTTAAAAAGTAGCCTTGTGTTAACATGGCTATTCAGCAAGCTACTTACAAGGTTGGTTTCAAACTTTTGCACAAGGCCAGCAAGTTCCGAGGGAGGGAGTAAGCTGAATAACATCGAATCCCCTAGTTCTTATCCAGTACTTACTTTATCGACGCCCAAGGGACGAAAATCAAAGTTCACCCCGATGGAATTTGAACTCGTTCCGTAAAGACGAAGGAAACGTCGTGAAGCGTTGTGGCCGACGTACCACCGATTCTGCTACCTCGGTGCCTTGGCTGTATAGGCTATTAATGTTCCACTAAAGGCGGTGCTCCAGCATGGCCGCAGTCAAACGACTGAAACAAGTGAAAGAATAAAAGGATAAAAAAATTAAATGATACACAATATAAAACCGAGAAGCTACCAAAGACAACGGATTGTTGGTATTGGCTCATGTGGATGTATCGCTATGTGTGTATACGTTGCTTCTGTGTGTGCACTGACTTGCGCCTGTGCGCTTCTAACTTCTTTTTATCTCTTTTACTTGTTTATACATTGGAGTGCATTCTGTGGAACGGCCTTGGAAATTTTAATCGAATAAATCCTACCATTTCATATCATTTTATGTCTGGGGCTTCTTCTATTGTTCTCTTTTGTCGAACCGCTAGGTAACAGAGATACATACGAACCAACATTGATTGTAGAGCGTTGAGGAGGACAAATGCGAACTCAGAGACATGTTCCCCGTACACGCATATATATCTGACACAGTTTCCAAAGATTTAGTAATGACTGCTTTAAATATACCTCACAAG
Organism: Octopus bimaculoides; assembly: GCF_001194135.2. Lineage (NCBI taxonomy): Eukaryota > Metazoa > Mollusca > Cephalopoda > Octopoda > Octopodidae > Octopus > Octopus bimaculoides. The sequence continues at coordinate 19,591,426 of NC_068992.1, forward strand.
GGGTTCTAATGAATTTTATCATCCTACAGGCGAAATATTGGACACACATTTGCATAGCATCGCTCTTTTTTACTTCCCTTTGTTTTTTATATTTTGCACTTGTCACCCATGCATTCCTATACAAGAATTGATAATTAAAGCTAGAATTATTCTTTTTTTCGCAGCGCTTGTAATTTCCTGTATTAGAAAACATAAAATGAAGCATAACTTTAAATAACTGAGCGGTATATTTTTCACACATAGTGGTGCTCCAGCATGATCACAGCCTTTGGGCTGAAATGTATAAAGGAAAATAAAAAAGCAAATCTGAGTCATTTCGCCAAGTTTTTCTCTATGGTTGACTGCAACCAGCTCTACAAGTTCATTTCTTGCGTTCTTTATTTTCAGATAAACGGTAAATGAACACACAGCACACATTTAAGACAACTCTTTCCCACAGGAATTAATTGATATGGACACCAACTGTCATAATTTCCTTTGGATTATTTAGATACCAGATTGCACTAAATGCAATTTTAAAGTGATAATTAAAAATATCATTTTCTGTCCTCGAGTATGTTTAATCAATTTCAATTATAATATTTAAATTTTCCAAAACCCATGCTACTGCGTAGCATCGTAACTGACGATTGAAAATATGTCGTGAAAGACCGTAAGTACGGAAGGAAAGTTTGCTTCAGACCATTTCCGATGCCTGTTAATTGATGGAAAAGATTCAATAGGAAGGTAAATTCCTCGCAACAGCATCTAGGACAGTGATCGTGTCACTAACTTCAGTACAAGCTCTGTTAAAGTAGTTTCATCTCAACCATCATAAAGTGGAGCCTTGAAAACAAGAAGCTTCATGGTAGATAAAGGAATGAGCAAATAACTTCGAACGCATCCTCAGCTCCGAAGTAACGCCGAAGGCTGAAAAAAAGAGAAGAAAAGAAAAACAGAAAGATGGTAATTTTACAACGCAAATTTACCTGTTCAGAAACAGGCAAACAAAGCTGATGTCTATAAGGCCACTGAACGCGCTAGAAATAGCAGCCAAAGTTTATTTAAATTACACAATTATGTCTTTCAAATGAATATATTGGATTTTCTGTATCTTGAATAACGTATTCGTTGATATGCTATACCTTAAAACATAGGTTCTCAGAGTGGGAGTTGAGAAGGGGCGAGGGGCGGTAAAGAAAAAGGAGGCGTTGGGAGGAAGTTTGCTACAGTTTGCTAAATCACTGGGCAGTATTAGAATCGATCGGATTAAAATTGTGTGTGTGCGTATGTGTGTGTGTGTATGTGTGTGTGCGGGTGTGTGCGTGCGTGTGTGTGTGTGTGTGTGCGTGCGTGCATGCGTGCGTGTGTGTGTGTGTGTGTGTATGTGTGTGTGTGTGTGTGTGTGTGTGTGTGTGTGTGTGTGTGTGTGTGTGTGTGTGTGAAAAATTTAGCAAGACACCTTTTTCATGATTAAGGTGGTGATTAGGAACATAGATTAACACTAAATTTTGATGGACAGTTTTTATGTTGATCACATTGAAATAGAAATTTTGTACCGTAAAATGAATGGTGTCCTCCGGTGTGTTGGTATCAAAATGGAATAATAATAGATTCGTGGTAAACTTTAATGAGGCATATCGTTATAATTATTCTGATTTCTCTGGAGGAAATTGTGTTATGAACGAACACTATAATTGGAATAAGCTAACGAAGTAAGGTTTGTAATTGTATTCGACTTAGCAGTCAATCGGACTACAAATAACAAGTTTTCCTACGAAGTAAAATATGCTTCAGATAATCAGTTTTAAACAAGTTTGCAACAATCAAAGACACAAATGGGACGTTTGAAGCTACTTTCGTCATACGTCTGTTATACCAGAATTGATTAAAGACTTAAACACCAACAATAACTGCATCTCCTCTAATAATAACACCACTACTACCACTGTTTCTACTGGGTTTGTGAAAAACTAATTAATAGCAACAGAAACGGTATTAACGTCAAAAAGTAATCTTGATATTGAACTTAATATGGCGGTTGCGTTATTTACCTTCAGAGGATCTCTCACAAGGAGACGTGGAGCCTAAAAGTACTCGTAATCATATCATTGAGCGCTGTTGGACATATGTTGCTGATGAACCCGTAGCAGAGTGAAATCACGTGTTCTGACAGTTGCGGTGGCCGTAGCAGACAGTTGTGTCTGTCAGCGATGTAATTACGAGTGCGTTTATGCATCACGGGTTTAATAATGCAGTATTCTGTGTCCTAACAGAATGCCCACGTTAAGCTGGAGATCAAGATTATTATTTCTAGAATTGATTATCATTTCTATTAAAGCGACGAGCTGGCAGAATCATTAACATGCTGGACGAAATGCTTGGCGGTCCTCGCCCGTCGTTACGTTCTGTGTTCAAATTCCGCCGATGTCGACTTTACCTTTCATCCTTTCGGGGTTGATGAATTAAGTACCAGTTGGGTAGATCTAATAGACTGGTCCCTCCCCCGAATTTCAGGCCTTTATACAATTGCAAATACCTGACTACTTGGTATACTAGAAATGATAGCCAACTCTCCATCTCCTATATCTTGCAGCTAAAAATATAATACATATATTTGATACTGTATACTAAAATGGACGGAAAGCAGGCAGAATCGTTACAATGATGGAAAAATGCCTAGCGGCATTTCTTTCGGCTCTACGTTCTGATTTCAAATGCCAACGAGTTCCATTGTGTCTTCCATCTTTGGGATCGATAAATTAAATACCAGTTGGAGTCAACGTAATCGACGAGCCCCTTCCCCTCAAATTTCCCGCCTTGTTTCTATAATAGAAAAAAGTATTAGATAGACCGTCCGAAAATAGGACCGGATAGTCACAAGTGAAAATAAAGAACCGGATAGCTATTGATTATCGTTCTACTGGATCAGGCCTTGGCAATAAAAAGTAAAACAGCCACTATTATTTCGTCTATGGCTAGCAATACTAATACTACTTGAGAAATGAAACACTAACCCGAACATGTTTTACGTCGGAAGCTACCAAATTTCAATGGTTCCCGGCACAACTAAATTTGATCGTAATGTAAATCATCCATCTCTTGTCGACTCCACTGTTGCGGCCTGAAACACAATGGAGGTTATATCAAGTGTTTGACTTGACAATCAATCAGTCATTCAAAACATAAACATTAAAGATTAACAGTGTCGTTACTGCGGTTAGCGAAAAGCAAAGGAAGTTTAGATAATAAATACATGATGTAAGCCATCTGTTTGAAGTCTGTTCGGGAAGGAAATGTAACCAATGTTGATAGCGTTATCATTGATGGAGATTTAGAGATAGAATAAGAAAAATAGTGATAGAGATTGGGTGGAAGTATGCAAGTGTGGGAGAGGATTTTATTTATCTCGGTTAGTTCTAGGTGGAAGGTGACGTGCTTGTTTGTAGAGATGACAGGTTTATAACTTGGTCGATCTATGTGATCAGTGATTGTAAAATGTGAGTAGGATATATCAAAGATCCCCTTGTTTTCTATATATATATATATATATATATATATATAT
>NC_068992.1:19595400-19596336 GCF_001194135.2 Octopus bimaculoides
TATATATACATATATCATATATATTTATATATATATATTGATGTGTGTATATATATATGCATATATATGTATATATGTATATGTATATATATATATATATATATGTGTGTGTGTGTGTGTGTATGTGTGTGTGTGTGTGTGTGTGTGTGTATGTGTGTGTGCGTGCGTGCGTGTATGTGTGTGTATGATATATTATGTGAGCGAAAGAAGTATTGTATGGTGTCAGTTAGACAAGATTACAATTTCTGAAGTAAGATACTGCTCTCTCCGCTGTAATGCGGTACAACAAAATATGAACAACTGGTTAATATATTAAATCTAACACAAGTACACAATCAAATTAAAAAGTTTATTTTTTTTATTTTAAATTAATACAGCGCAAACATATATATATATATATAAAAATTGAAATGTAATTAATATTTTTCATTTGTTTACGCTTAGATACAAATTATAGTTACCTAGATGTATGAATAACATTTCAGAACTCTCAGAAGACCGGCTTTTCATATAAAGGAAAGAAAAAAAAAATAAAGCGAAGCGAATGCAACTGCACATGGGAATTGAAACCAAATCGCAAAAGTTGATCCTTTGATAATTTAACCAAAACACCATAGAACATTTCGCATGACTGATTATAAAAATTGTTGACAGTACAATTGTCACCATTAAAACAACAACAACAACAAATCATATAACCAACATCTTCATCAGCAGCAACAACAAAAACATCAATCAGAAAGGCGTCTGGAGTTTATCAGATATTCCAGTTTTCAGGAAAACAAAAAAAAAAAAATAATAATAATAAAATAAGCACAAAAATATTGGATACAAAAACAGAAATAATTCCAAACGCATACAGCTCACCAATAAATATTCACATTTCCTAACAATATATTACAAATATAACAACTCTATATAAATCTAATAACAATA
>NC_068992.1:19596897-19599326 GCF_001194135.2 Octopus bimaculoides
TTCTTCTTCTTCTTCTTCTTCTTCTTCTTCTTCTTCTTCTTCTTCTTCTTCTTCTTCTTCTACTACTACTACTACTACTACTACTACTACTGACTCCACAATCCTCTTGGATTTCGTTTCCTTTATATATCATCAGTATCAACATCATCATCGTCACCATCGTCAAGATCATCTTCATAAGTAGCATCAGCGCAGTAGAAATCATCATGATCATCATCATGATCATCATCATCTTCATCATCAATAGTAGTAGTAGTAGCAGCAGCAGCAGTGGTAGTAATAGCCACAGCACTAGCAGCAGCAGACGCAGCAGTAGATGTTGCAGTATATATTTTTTGTCCAAGTGAAACGTGTTTCTTTCAGATTCCGTAAATTGAAAAGAAGTTTTTGGTAGTTCATTTGCTTAAGGCTTCTGCAGTTATTGTTACTCATTTTATCCTTTCAGCTTGTCGCAGTATATGTAGGATACCTTTCTTTTTATAGTACTTTTTGTATTATAACACTGAAAAGGCCACACCAAGCAAAGTAGAAAAGGCATCTATGAGGCATAATCCAACCAAACTTGATAAGAGTTGACTATATCTTCAACAAGAAATAGAGAATTTAGTTCTAGGAGCTTAAGACCTAAAAAAAAAAGAGGTTGTTGAATGGAGCTGAAAAGTTTCGGTGTGATGTGGAAGGAAACCCCGATATTCTGTGTTCCATCGAACTGGATGGGTGCCTGTGTTTCTATTTCACAGCTCTTTTGCGGAAATTTCCTCAACAGTTCAGGTTGGTCAGTGGACCTGTATTTGAGTGTTGCAAAAAGATGACACAAAGCAGCAAATAACAATATGATATGCACTTTGTAATTTTGTTTACATAAAATAAATAAATAACTAAATAAATAAATAAATAAAGGTCTCAATGATTGGTTGGCCTGCTTTACAAGCTTTTACCTAGACGTGCCAGGTTTGCTCATCGGCGTCATGGCAGCTACCGCAACGGGCAACTGAACGAACGAATTCCTTCTGTAAGCTGAGAAGTTGTTGTACCGGTCAGGATAGAAGCGAACGAGGGTGTCATTATTGTGTAATGCCCAGTCAATAAATTTACTCAATAAAGAGTTCGATATTTTCGGTTGAGAGGATATGAAAAAAGTTTAAAGAACACTAAATTTCCCGGGGATAAATCTGAGAAAAATATAAACTCTTGAATAAGAAAGCTTTCTCTCTGTAAGTAATGCCTTCTACAAATCACTATATCTAAACACAGAAAAATCTTCAACTCACACATGAAATTTCAAATACGACTTGTATGCTTCAAAGCTCAATTTTTTTTTTTTTTGGCAAAGTTATTCTTCTTTACCCTTTCTATGTTTCTTTCTTTCTCAATGCACAAAGAATTCCGAACGATAACTTTGCTAAAGTAATGAAACTTCGCCAGTTTCAATAGTGCTTATCTAGTTGTCCGACCAAATATAATGCAACCTCATTGAATTAGCAAGTAAATGACTTCGTATCCCATTGATACTTACTTAGCCCTTTACTCGCTGTTGGAGCAAATCCCATCTATGACTTTTCTCCGCTGTTCTCGACTTTGGGCTGTCTTTCCTCTCACAGGTCTTGCTAGTTTTGAACTATTATCAATGCTTCTGTACTCTACGCAAATCCATTTTTATTTCTGCGAAGATCTGTTCTGTATTACACTGGCCTTAATCTCTTTGACCTGCTTAGCACGGCAGGCCTTGCTAGAAGCTTGTTCTCCGCTAGTATGGCTCTCGGAGTTTATTAAGGTCTACAAGTCTCCACCCTGCAACTTGGTTTCGACCTCTCACTTTACACACGTGTACTCTAACGTAATTTCTCAGAAACAATCAGCAATGTTACACAGAAACTGGACCTTTGGAATACAATTAAAATTACTGTCTAAGCAATTCGACTCACAAGCCTTAAGTCAGCAGAAATCTATAATAAAAACAAATAGACAAACAAAAAAACACTTGCCTAAGATGCTGTGCAACTGTTTGTTAAATAGCAAACGAAATATTGTTTATGACAGAAATCCCCACTGACGACCCTCAACTATAAATACACCATTAAACAATAAAAGGGATATATTTTATCAAAACAGTTTACGAATATTTCCCATCTTGTATAATAATTTATTTTATATGAATGCTTGGTCGTCCTTCTACATATCAGGTGAGAACGAAATAAATATTCAAAGTCTATGATTCCCTAATGTAAACAATGTCTTGAAAACCGACAGTCATAAATTTACGAAAGACACATGTGATATTTCTTTTCTTAGAAAACCAATTTTTTTCGAATAGTTTAGCAATTTTTCGTTCATATCAACAGTTTATTTATATTGAAGATTTAATCGTTTCCTTATTCTGCTACCCCCGACTCTTCTCATAAACACACACACACACACACACACACACA
>NC_068992.1:19600169-19602849 GCF_001194135.2 Octopus bimaculoides
TATATATATATATATATATGGGGGCAATGGTCCAGTCGTTAGGGCAGCGGACTCGCGGTCATAGGATCGCGGTTTCGATTCCCAGACCGGGCATTGTTAGTGTTTATTGAGCGAAAACACTTAAAGGTCCACGAGGATCCAGCAGGGGATGGTAGGGAACCCTGCTGTACTCTTCCAGCACAACTTTCTCTCACTTTCTGTTGTACCTGTATTTCAAAGGGCCAGCCTTATGAAACTGTGTCACGCTGAATATCCCCGAGAACTATGTTAAGGGTACACGTGTCTGTGGAGGGCTCAGCCACTTGCACGTTAATTTCACGAGCTGACTGTTCTGTTGATTGGATCAACTGAAATCCTCGACGTCACTGTTTATCAAATACATCGCCTTCCATCGGACGAATTTTGGCAAGAACGGTTCTGCCTATACTGGCTGGAGAAACTGTTTTGTTAAATGTCACACTGTCCACTGTATCTACTCCTCCTGCTCCTCTTGCTCTTCCTGCCCCTTCTACTGCCCCTCCTCCTCCTCCTCCTCCTCTTCTTCTTCCTCTTCTTCTTCCTTTTCTTCTTACTCCTCCTCCTCCTGATTCTTCTCCTTTCTCTTCCCCTCCTCTTTCGTCTTCTATTCATTTTCCTCTCCGTTCTTCCCTTTCTCCCTCCTATCATTATACGTATCAACCCTCTTGATCCCTCAACCCTAACCCACATAATATCTTCCCATTTTCTTTTAGAATTTTCGCGTTAGCTAGCATTGCAAATGGAGATGGTACGGAAACGTGTGTAACTTACAATTAAAGATGTGTTAAAAAAATGTCATCTTCTTTTCATTGGATGATATATATATATATATATATATATATATATATATATATATATATATATATATATATATATAGTTTGGGAAACACTAATATGATTGCCATCAGCTTAATATACTTAGAAATCTGTGGTCATAAATTTCGGAAGAAGTTGTTATGAAACGTTTTTGCAATGAACACCTTTCTATAATGAGCACCAATAGCATGAAATTTATTTTACTGACAATCTCCTCCTCCTACTTATCATCATCATCATCATCATCACCACTACCACCACCACCATCATCATCATCATCATCACTATCATCATCATCATCATCATCATCATCATCATCATCATCATCATCATCATCACCACCACCACCACCACCATCACCACCATAGATATGATTCGTATATTTATATGTGCCCTATATAATATATTCTATACTTCCATGTCTAGGTGAGCTTCCTAGGAAATCCCTAGTTTCTTTTGCCCTGGTAGAACTCACTGCAGTATATTGCTTTCCGAATACTCAATTTGCCCGTACGTCAGACGTGTCCTGCCCATCTGGACTGGTTGTGCAGAAGCACGGCTTGAATGCTGGAGATATTGACCTGCTGGAGGTATTCATTGTTGAAGCAGCATAAATGTGACCAGACAGCATCCAGATCGCTACAAAAAACTTTGAGAAAGCCAAAGTAATTAGAGCTGATGAAAAACGGCCAATACAAACGAGTTATCGTCCAAACTTTCACTTGACCAAAGCCTATAGATGTACCACAACTGCGAAAGACCCAGACGTTCAAAGATCAGTTTACGTAGTTACCTAGTGTTGATCCTCTTCCTCATGATCTTCGAAAATACGATGGAAGTATCAGAATTTGATATATGGAATTATATATACTTATACTAAATTGTGGAGGCGCAATGGCCCAGTGGTTAGGGCAGCGGATTCGCGGTTTCGATTCCCAGGCCGGACGTTGTGAGTGTTTATTGAGCGAAAACACCTAAAGCACCACGAGGTTCCGGCAGGGGATGGTGGCGAACCCTGCTGTACTCTCTCACCACAACTTTCTCTCACTCTTTCTTCTTATTTCTGTTGTACCTGTATTTCAAAGGGTCAGCCTTGTCACACTGTGTCACGCTGACTATCACGGAGAACTACATTCAGGGTGCACGTGTCTGTGGAGTGCTCAGCCACTTGCACGTTAATTTCACGAGTAGGCTGTTCCGTTGATAGGATCCACTGGAACCCTCGACATCGTAAAACGACGGAGTGCCAACAACAATACTAAATTGTACGTCTGGCTTTCCTTTTAATTCTAAAAGCAAACCCAAATTTCTAGAAAAATCAGTATCCTGTTATCAATTTCCACTCATAATATCGTACTGTCAGTAAAAATAGCAGCGTATAGATTCTATAGATTTATAGAAAGGATATTTAGCTAATAAACTTTCAAGCTAAATTGTTTATGGATGTTAGATTAAGATGTGTTTAAAATTATCTAAGATCAAATACTCGCCGTTCTGTAGAACTTACAACTGATAAAATGATATGTCTCAAACAAGACATATATACTATCTTTATTATTATTATTATATATTATACACATGTGTGTATTATAAATATATGAGTGTATTTCTGTTCGTACATAAAAGGTGATTGTGTGTGATTGTTTCAAGTACACCGAGGCATAATATATCAATATCAGTTTTCTGTTTGTTTGCTACAACGACAAAAAGATACGCACACACACACACATACACACACGCGCGCATGCACATACTCGTACGCGCACACACACACACACACATAAACATACACACACACATACGCATATATATTTATATATATATATATATATATATATATATATAT
>NC_068992.1:19603373-19608153 GCF_001194135.2 Octopus bimaculoides
TATATATATATATATATTCCCTCGTTGTCATTTGCATCTCTATTGTTTGCCAGTAAAACAGCCATTTCTTTGAGGCTCTGGCGTCATTCTCATTTTATCAGCTTTTCATTTTTAGATAGATTTATTTTCTCTTTTTAATGTAAGACAATAATCCCAATTGATGAACCAACTTACAGCTATTGTCAACTAATATTTATCCTATCACACACAACACTAACATAATGCAGACAACAGACAGTCGTATAGCTACAATTACTATTGAATCAACAATAAAACAGCAACAGCTGAAACAATGAGATCTTTCATAAGAAATAAGAAACAAATGTGAATATTCTTATGTTACCTTTATTCAACACATTTTTAATACAATTTTCTCTAAATGTTTTTCTCTCTTTTAATTGGCACCGCAACTCGCCTAAGATTTGGACTTTGGCGAGTGGTATGTGGTGACGATCAGTCTAAGAGACAAGACATCGCGGTTTCGTGTCTTATCTGCAGTACTCTGAATAGATTCCTGGGAAAATAAAATAAATTTAGCCCTGAATGAACTGGTGAACCGATCTGTAAATCACGAAGAGCAAAATCGATAGCAGTAATTTATTAAATCCGGTGGTGGTAGTGGTGGTGATGTGGTGATGGTGGCGGTGGTGATAGTGATGGTAGCGGTAACGGTGATGGTGGCGCTGATGGTGATGAGGATGAAATATGGTGGTGATGATAGTGGTGTTGTTGGTGATGGTGGTTGCATTGATGGTTGTGGTGGTGGTAATGGTAGTGATGATAGTGTTGGTAATGGTGATGGTGAGAGCCATGGTGGTGGTGGTGATGGAAATAGATTTTTCGGACAAGGCTAGCAACTTTGGGAAAGAGGTTAAGTTGATTTCATCGAATTCAGTGTTCAACTGGCGCTTATTTTATTGGCCATGAAAGGATAAAAGGCAAAGTCTACATCGGTGGCATTTGAATACAAAACGCAAGTACGGGCGAAATGCCGCTAAGCATTTTGCACGGCGTGTTAACTGTTCCGCCAGCTTTCCACTGTATACTGTTCTGTAATATTAGCCAACGTGTCCTTTCCAGTTTCAAAAACGTAGGCTGTGGTTTAAGGAAAATTTGGTTGTTAGTTCTAGCCGGTCAATCGACTACATAGAAAGTCCGTTGTTCGTTCTTTCATGGCATGACGCATTCTTCTAAAAGTTCATATCATCACATGCTAATTATTTAACAGATAGATCAGTTATTGGATCTCACCATTGTTATCGATCGACATCTACATAGTTTTTTGTATAAATCTAATTCGCTTCACTGTAAAGATATCATTAGTACTAGTAACAGTAGTAGTAAAAGGAGGAGGAGGAAAAGTAGGAGGAGCGGTTTAACCCCCAGGTCTGCTCTATTCGGGCAGATTCATGATCAATACATCGTCCTGATAAGAATTGATGATTTATTTCTAGAGGTTTCACTGTACCTATTATCTAATAATGTTCTTAATTTTTTTGAGATTCTAGGTTCTGATTTAAGAAAAATTTGGATAATATGCTTCAGCAATCGGTGCGAATATACATAGAAGACGTTTACTTTTCATTTAAAGGAAATTTGGTTGTTATTTCTAGCTGATTGAGTTACGACATAGAAAGTTCGTTGTTGGTTCTTATCTAAAGGAAAGTTGTTCGATACTTGGTCGTTGTTTCTATCAGATCAAGCTATTACGTAGAGATTTCATAGTTGACTTCATTCTATTGTCCCACGTGGGGGTGAGGGAATCCTAATGAGTGTAACACCTTTTGGATATTACTGTAGTTTCATTGGAACTTTCTACTTTCCTGGCTTTCCACAGAGACCACATTATGCAAAATCTTGTATCCTTTTATTGAAGAATTTTCTAATTAAAGTCAAATTAATAAGGAGCTTGCACGCCCGAGGGAAGTACACTCTCTACCCCTTCAGACGATTAATTGACATTCTAGTCAAAGTTGTTCAGCTGTTGTGATTTATTCGCAGCAAAATGTTTAATGAAACACGTTGTTATTACACTTCTATTATAAGAGGATATCCCACGTAATATACTATACCCAGCATTTCATTCTCCTCCTTCTGATATCTTAACAATATAATACTCATATGATTCAGTGAAATTCTATGAAGATTATCTAAACATATATATGGCGGGGGGTATACACACACAGGTAATATATGTATAATCATGTAAATATGTAAATGATAATAATCCTTTGCCAGATATCAATATGAGTAACTTTGACGATTATTCATATTCATATTCTCGCTTCAATATGCAATAGGCCACCATGAAATGATAACCAAAACTTCTTGCAAAATTCACAAAATGTGCAAATACTGGTAATGTATAAATGCTCGTTTTATAAGAATTTTTATAAGTCAAGATTTGTAGAGATGGACATAGCCCTCAGCTGCTAGAAAATTCGAAGAAGTTGTTAGTAACATGCTTTATGTAATTGATTTAGGTACTTATGTACACGCAAGCAGACAAAAATAACCTCTCAGCCATCTTAACCTTGGCTCAGCGGAATATTTGGATGCAGAGGGGACAAAGAGCTAGACTAGCATTCATGTAGTACTCATTTTCAGTTGAGCAGATGAGATAATCCTGAAAAATAATTCCTGGTTCAAAAATACAATATCCCACCCTGTCCTAGAATCGAACTCACGACCTTACAACAAGGTCACGTGACTAAGAAATTTACCAGTTAATAAAATACTCACACTATATTTGATACAAACACCAGTTTATACATTGTGTTCGACAAATGGTACTGCAAAGAGTGCGATACAATGTATGCTATGTGGCCCGCATTTCTACGCACTGAGTTCAAAACCTGCCGAAGTCAACTTTGCTTATCATTCTTTTGAGATCAACGAAAACCTAGCAATCGAAAGGAGTGGATCGGTGGAACTGCAAGAATATCCGGCTAGATGTTTTGTGTTGTTTGTTGCAGCCATTTGCGTCCTAGATTCCAATATCACCATGGCTTACGTGCAATAGGATAATATGCAATATGCTGCAAATATAACTGGTCGCCCGGTAAATCACCGCCTCATAGCAACTTGAGTGTCTTTATCGGAGACCCTGATGTAACAGTGGCCGCATGTTTGCAATTTAAAGATACCTTTATTTCTTCTTTCCACCAGTTTTAGAGAATATATAAAGTGTCAGATGCACTATCTTTCCTCATGACTAATAGTTTTTTCTTTGTTTTTGTTTATTTTATGATCAAAATATCTGGTTTCTAACAAACTTTTGTCATCTTCAATTTACCTATTCAAATAAAAGCAAACTGACCGAATATTCAAGTTCGTTTTGCATTCACGAGGTCTCGGCTTCTAGCCCACTACGTGGCTGTCTTCATGAGTAAGTATGTTTTACTACTACTACTACTACTACTACTGCTACTACTACTACATAAATATTTATTTCTTTATCGCCCACAAGGGGCTAAACATAGAGGGGACGAACAAGGACGGACAAAGGAATTAAGTCGATTATGTCGACGCCAGTGGGACTTATTTAATCGATCCCGAAAGGATGAAAGGCAAAGTCAACCTCGGCGGAAACTATTACATAAATATTGGAACATAAAAAGATACACTGAATTATGTAGCTCCACTAACTTCTAAACAGAAAGGGAAATCACGGCTAGGGTGGCTTCGATTGCTGAATTAATGAATCACTGCAAAGGTAGGAATAAAGCTAACAACAACAACGACAACAAAAACCAACTCAGGAGCTACCATATTGCTGCTCAACCTAGCTGTAATATCAGTTATATATTTTGCAATTCACACCTATTATCGTGAAAATGGACGAAGCGGTTGGTTAAAACAGTCTAAAAAGCAGAAAAGAAAACAAATTTTTAAAAAGATTATTGCGACTAGAAAACATACATCGATACATCTCCTTCGGTATAAAACAGCAAAGTCAGCAACAAAAACAAGTACTACTACTACTACTACAACTATACATGCTTCTTACTTGTATAGGCATAAGGCCTCGAAGTTTTGGTGGCGGTAGGGCTGGTTGATTGCATCGTTCTCAGTGATCAACTTCGACTTATTTTATCTATCTCGAAAGATAAAAGCTTAGGTCAATCTCGTTGGAATTGAATTTGAATTGAGAATGTGATGAGTCGGAAGAAATATCTCTATTTCTTTCGAATCGCCCACGATTTTGCAAGCTTCCTGCATTGTTTCTGCTACTAGTAATCATTTCGAGCATAGGCACAATACCTGATGATTTAGTAAAGAGCAAAAAGATTACATCGACCCAAGTGTTCAACTGGTACTTGTTTTATCGACCTCGAATGAAACGCGTAGTTGCCCTCAGTTGTATTTGAACTGAGAGAGTAAAGCCGGAAGAACTGTCGCTAAGCTTTACATCCGGCGTGCTAACGATTCTGCCTTTTTTTTTTTTTTGTCATTAAGCATTGCATATAATATTACCATATCCTTCTAATCCACTACTGCCTACTTAGCATCAAATCTACCTCGCCTACTTTCAGGACTTCTTTCATCATAACAAATGACAGCAATCTCTATCCAGTCACACATATAGCAACCGAATTTTGCACGAATCACAACTTACGTCTTCAAAAGAGAATGAACACATTATAAAACGTAGTTTTACAAGCACTGTACCTAAATCTAATGCTCGTAACAGCAACAAATCGAATGACTGAATATCTATCTATCTATCTATCTATCTATCTATCTATCTATCTATCTATCTACCTCTCTCTCTCTCTCT
>NC_068992.1:19608163-19613807 GCF_001194135.2 Octopus bimaculoides
TATCTATCTACCTCTCTCTCTCTCTCTCTCTCTCTCTCTATCTATCTATCTATCTATCTAACTATCTATCTATGTAGGTAGCTAGCTAGCTATATCTACTTCTCCCTCTATATGTGTGTGTGTGTGTGTGTATGTGTGTGTGTGTGTGTGTGTGTGTGTGCGTGTGTGTGTGGAAGCGCGTGGCTTTGTGGTTAGGGTGTCAGCATCATGATCGTAAGATTGTGGTTTCGATTCCTGGACCTGGCGACGCGTTGTGTTCTTGAGCAAAACACTTCATTTCACGTTGTTCCACTCCACTCAGCTGGCAAAAATGAGTAACGCTGCGATGGACTGGCGTCCCGTCCGGCTGGAGAACACATACACCATTGAAACCGGGAAACTGGGCCCATGAACCTCGCTAGGCTTTAAAAGGGCGCATTTATATTTATTATATGTTATATACATATATGCACAAAAGGGTAAAGACTGCTTTCGGTCGTGAATGACCATGGGATTGCACCTAGAAAGTTACCCTCAAAAGCACAAGTCCACACAAGGTTGTTTATAGAAGACCAGCAGTCACCCATGCATACCAGCTTCCTCTCTCCACGCCACTGATGCAATCCAAAGGAAAGGCCGATATAGATTGGAATCAGTGACGCCGCAACTCATTTTTACAGCTGAGTGAACTACAGCAACGTGAAATAAAGTGTTTTGCTCAAGAACACGACATACGGATTGGGCCAGGAAGCGAAATTACTACCGCATGTTTGTGAGCCCGACTCTCTAACCACTAAACCATGCGCTTTCACGCACGTAGGGCTACCCATCAACAAAACCAACACCACCACCAATATATTTAATAACAACAGTAACATTACATTTAACGAAAGCTACAACAACGAACGGGCCAACGAGGAATGGTTTACGTGATTGATAAACGTCATAGACGTAGCAGGCAAAAGTTATCCAGATTGATACACTTCAGCTGTGAGGTGGGGGTTATTTTTATAGGAGGAGACATTATCTAATTTAATACTAGATACACTGTATCTGCTAAGACATAATAGGTGGGACGGTCAATACTGGTCAGTGTCTCTGATCACAGTTCTACTTAATCAGAGTTGGTTTTAGGGATAAAAAACAACAACAATAGCCACAACAGCATGAACATTGCGAATGAATAAAGTTACCGTTATTAGTAATGGCACCAAAACCGCCGCAATAAAAGTTATGTGGAAACACCAATATTAATGATATCATTGCCATTATAAGCCTATCCACCACCACAAAAGCCACCACCACCACTATTAATACTACAAGCGCTACAACCAACTTTACCATTTAACCATCACAACAACAGTTATGACTATTACAGCCATTGCTTCTATCCCATAGTAATAGGATTACACCATCATTATTTTGCATATTTCCAATACAATCAGAAAAGACAGTCTGGGTGTTCGATTGGTCGTCAAAATGCTGCAGGCTGCTGGTCTTGAATCACATGACCCTCCCACTCCACTGTGCCGTCTGCAGTTAATGTTGGATGCAGTGTAGCTTCTTTGCATCCACGTCCCGGCTATTTCTCCTCTTCCCGCTTCTCCTCCTACGACTGTAACTCCAAACACTGAGGCCACAACTATTATTTAAAACAGCAACAACAACATCAATAATAATAATATATACAATAAATGGCAATATAAAATACAAACAAAAACAAGCAAAAATAAAACTCTGTAGAATACAGTCAATCCAATTCCAAATGCTATGTAATATAATTTCGATACGTATTTACAATTATTGATACGCCAGTATCCTTAGAAAGATACATACATGGATATCTGCATATGCGCATGTATACATACATATACATACATAAACACACACATATGTGTGTGTGTGTGTGTGTGTGTGTGTGTGTGTGTGTGTATATATATGGATATTGTATGCATATATGTATATATTCGATATCCATACCCTTATATAGATATATATCGAGAGAGATACATACAGACATGGATGTATACAGTCCCATACATACGTACATACATAAATATACACATACATTACATACATGCACACACATAAACATACGTGCGTACGTACATACATACATACATGCATGCATGCATACATACATACATACATACATACATACATACATACATACATACATTTGCATACGCATTTCTCTCTTTGAATATTTCAAACCTTTTTTACTTATAATTATAAACATAAATATATCAAAGAAATAAATATAAATAAATAAATATGTGGTTGTTATTATATTTTGCTATTGATTCTTGCATTCATTATTAACGTCGTTGTTGTTGTTGTTGCTGCTGTTCTTTTATTTATTGTTTGTATTGTTTTGTTTATGTTCCTTCCTCTTCCTGGCTCCTCTTCCTCCTCCTTCGTAGTCGTCTATTATTGTTTATCCTGTCTTTCTTATTCTTTCTTTGTTTTCTTATTTCATCCATTCATCCTTTCTTTCTTTGTCTCTTTCTTTCTTTCTTTCTTTCTTTCTTTCTTTCTTTCTTTCTTTCTTTCTTTCTTTCTTTCTTTCTTTCTTTTCCTTCCGCAGTCTCAACATGCCGTGCAGTGATATTTATCTTTCGAGCCGAAATCACGTGATGAGTTGCAAAGATTTAATCGAAATCTCCAGCGCAATCTGCGTCCCACACATAAAACATAAACACACACACGGATACGCACACACAAACACATACAGATACAAACACACACACACACACATAAAAATACACGCACATGCACACACAAAAACGAACTTATATGTATATACAGGAAAGGCGTGGCTGTGTAGTAAGTAGGTTGCTTACAGAGCACATGGTTCCACGTTCAGTCCTAGTGCATGGCACCTTGGGCAAATGTCTTCTACTATAGCCCGGGTGGATTTGGTAGACGAAACTGAAAGACACCTGTCGTATATATATATATATATGTGTGTGTGTGTGTGTGTGTGTGTGTGTGTGTGTGTGTGTGTGTTTGTTTGCGCGCGCGTGTGCGTGTGTTTGTGCGTGTTCGTTCCCACACCATCGCTTGACAACCGATGTTGGAGTGTTTGTATCCCTGTAACTTTTCGGTTCGGCAAAATAGAACGACAGAATAAGTACTAGACTTAGAAAGAATAAGACCTGGCATCGATTTGTTCGAGTAAAGTGTGCTCCAGTATGACCGCAGTCACATGACTGAAGCAAGTAAAAGAATAAAAGAATAAAAGAATATATATATGCACAAAGTCAATATTTGCGAAATCTTAAACACTCTCTTGTTGATTCTGTCCGTAGCAGACACAGCGTAAATTCATACGCTCACATCAAATACATGTATATAGATCAACTCTATATAAAATATGCCATCATTTTAAACACTTACATTAGTGTTTACTTACATGCATGCATACATGCATGCATACATACATAGATACATGTATATATATATATATGTATGTATGTATGTATGTTTGTATGTGTATATATCTGCTTGTGTGTGTATATGTATGGTCCTATGCAGCTACACATGCCAGCTTAGAATGCTATATCGAGTCGCATTAGCGCGGAAAGTTTCCTATAACATAAATACACTCATACATACAGATATATATCCATACATATGAACACTTACAGCACAGACACACATACACACACATAACACACGCACACACACACACAAATGCAAACACACACACACGCACATATATATGTTTACATACTGGTAGCCACAATGTATATGGTGTCGTGTAGTCACGTGATCTCCGATATATCACACGCGTACAGATACATGCTCTAACACACCATAAAATATGCACACAGAAACACACACACAACAATTAGTTAATTACACATTATATCATGAAGGTACAATACGCACTGCAGAACGGGACGTGTATGTGTGAATATATGTGTGTGCGAGTTTGTGTGTGTGTGTGTGACTATTTGCTTATCTCACGTCTAACATAGCAACTATAACATACATACATGCCGTTGAATGTACAAACATCTATTTAAATATATACACTTACATGCATAAACCAGCTTTATGTATATACATTCCTGCTGTATAGAAATCAATGTGTACATATTATTCAGCTTCTTCCCCTCCTGCATCAATATTAGAATTGCATTCTTGATCCTTGCTGTTGGCACAGATTCCACACACTGCACATTACAGCCATCAATTATTCTTGCTGCTGGCATCATTCCCACACTTCAGATTTTTATTTGTAAGTCTGATTAAGAAGAGAAGTAGCGCTTCATTTGACCTGTATTGGTGATCCTTGGATGAAGGATCAAGAAAACTGGGTAAGCTTTGTTCTGTTGATGTTTGACTACACTGGTCGCGAAGTTCGTAAATCGATCAAACGCTAGTCGTAGACAGAGAGTATGAAACTTGTGTAGAATGTTTAAAGAGAAATACAACAGACTGATTTTTCCCTTAAGTCTACGTAGATTAACTATACATTTCGTACAGTAGGTTATTTAAAATATTATACAATGTTCTAGACTCTTTCATCTCTTTGACGAATGAAGGTTCCACATTTGCCTCAGGTTTGTAGAAGTCGACCATTACCCTATGGCCGCCTGAGCGCAGGGTCAAAGTTGATGACTTCCACTAGCATCCTCTAGCCACTTTCGCCTATCAGCATCTGACTTAGGAAGAAAGTGTGATAGTGTTGGCACTGCTATCGTGTTTTGTTGAACATGAAATGTATCATTATAGTGCATGATATGTATCATTATAGTGGGTATAGATTGTGCAGAGCCAGTCCCATTCTTTCATCCTTCAAACTTGCATTAGTTTGTTGCATTAGTTTGCTGCAACAAGCCTCAAGAGCCCAGTTGTAATCAGAATGCAGGATATGTTAGGAGTTACCTTTTCTTAGATGAGCAGTTAAAAAATCTGAAGGGTTCCTTCTTCCCTGAGACCGTTGGAGGTCACTGTGAGTGACCTTCCCCGGAGACAATTCCGTGACATACTAATGAACCCATAGCTGGTACTCTGGTAGATGCTACTTCTCCGTTTAAGGTTAATAGGGGTTACGACGTGGTTCCACACTACGCAATATTTTGGAATTCCTTACCCGGCTCCCCCCCACTAATGCACGCAAGCAAAATAATACCCCGCACAAACGTATACATTCTAACAATACAATAGCACAATGCTTTCATTGTCTACAGTATCACAAACTGTATTTTATGCTTGTTACTTCCTTAAACGCAAGGAAAATAGTTCAGTGGATGTTAATCGTTTTGATTAAAGAAACTGGTCCCATGTGGCAGACCTAAGAACCATGCAATCTCGTATTCTATGCATTCGGAAATTCACCTAAACCCCCAGATTTATTGTAGTATTCTGCAGTAAAAGACTTACGATAACATGGATAGAATGCGGTGGCTATTTAGCCCCAGGTCACTCCTAGACGATCAAACATCTTAAGTCAAAGGCATTATAACTGTCGGACCTTACATTATTCCATAAGATATAAACAATTTCATTGGAACTAGTCCTGAAGAATGAATACTCTTTGATATTGTAAAATATTCGTTTCAATATTTAGAAGAAAAACAGAAATTTACCAACAGTCTCCTTTCCTATATAATATGCATAACCACACACATATATCTTTGCTTATATATATATA
>NC_068992.1:19614236-19619712 GCF_001194135.2 Octopus bimaculoides
ATATATATATATATATATATATATTCATACTCCTATATATACGTAAATATGCGTGCGTGTATATGTGTGTACGTAGACAGAAATGTAGGTTTGTGTAGTGCTTGTGTATGGATGCGTTTGTGTAGGTGCACGGATGTGTTCCTCTATGTGCACGCGTAGACACAAACAAAGCGAAACAAATAATTTGTTTAAAATCTTAACCAAGATGTAGCGCTAGCAACGTATTTTAATATATTTTCAACTGTTCGCGAACGGGAGGAAATTGTCATGTCGTTTTTTTTATGTTGTTTGTCTTCCGTATTTTGGAATGTAAATTTGAAATTTAATGCAAAAATGCATTTAGATCTTGTTTGAATATATTGTGTAATATATCGATATGTTTGTATATTGCATATGGGTATCGATTATTATTTCCCGTTTATTTATTTGTAACTCGGTATTGGTGTCAATATTGAGAAATATATAAATATATTTAGGACTAGAGCGCTGAGCACTGGGGTGTAGAAATACAAACTTGTTACCAGTTCAAATATGCTTGGGAACACCCGAACCCGCAAGGAGGTTATTCACTGTATTTTGTCATGGACAAAATTTTTCGCTGTAAAAAAAAAAAAAAAAAAACAAGGTGTGAACATACGACACAAATTCGAGGGATCCTATACCAGACTGATGCATGCATGTACTTTAGTATGGTTATCTCCTCTTCAGCATCAGACGCCAGAATGTGGAACCCTACGAACAGACAAGAGGTGAAGAATAGCTTTTATTATTTTCTCGTTATCGTACTATGACTGCTTCCGCTAATCTGGGGTTCACCGTAAATACAAACACAAGCTTGTTATTAGTTCAAATATGCTTGGGGCATATTGGAATCCGAAAGAAAGCCATTGGATACATTTTTTCATGGAAAATATATCTCAATGTAGAAAAATAGACGCAAACACGCTGTTTCATTTCGAAACGCCCTGTACCTTGACTGATGAATGCTTGCATTTCGGAGTGATTAGCTCCTCCTCAGCATCAGATACTGGAAAGGAGAGCGCTCTGAACTATTTGGTGTATTCATTCCTATTTGCATACAGCATGAAATTTTCTCCAAAATAAAAACAACAAAAAAAATTAAGGAAACTTTGTTACGGATTCGAATATGCTCCATGCTTATTTAAACTGATAAAAGGTTTGTATCAAAATATATATGTATATTGTACCCAAATTAACTTTATTAATTCAAGCCATTTTATCAAATATTGCGTGATGGAATTCCGAGGTAAACTTGAAGTAAGAAAATAAAGTAATAGCAGATATCTACCTATATTCTAAACATGTTCCCGAGACAAAGTTACTCTACAAAGTTTGGTGATGTTTTCAATACGTGACACATTTAGGAAAAAAAAAAAAAGAATGAAATGGAAAAAAACCCCAGTAAAACATGAAGAAAATATTTCTTTGCAAGATGCATTGCTAATCTTTTATCTTCTACTTATTTGAGTCAATTGGACTGCGGCCATGTTGGGGTGCCACCTTAAAGGGTTTAGTCTAATTATCAACACCCGTACTTATTTTTTAAGTATGTTACTTGTTGTAGCTGTTCTTTTCACTGAACCACTAAGTTACGTGGATGTAAAAATTCAACACCATGTGTCAAGCGGGGATGCGGCCAAGCACACATAAACACACGAACACACACACATACAATTCACAAGCACACCCACATACAGACACATATATAGGTAGAACTATCTGTTTCAAGGTCGGATAATTGGCGACTAAACCGATAGTCCCAATTGGTTTTCCAGGTAAGAGATATTATGGACACTCTGCCGCAATAAGAACAAGATCTGTCACGTGGGTTGGTAAACCATGCTTCTGGTCCAAGAACGTAAGCATGAAATCTCCAATGAAAGACAGACACGCACACATATACACACACACAGATAGATAGATAGATAGATAGATAGATAGATAGATAGATAGATAGATAGATGGATGGATGGATAGATAGATAGATAGATAGATAGATAGATAGAATTGGTCCGGAGCTACAGTAGAAGACTCTTACCCAAGGTGTTGCAAAGTGGAACTGAACCCAAAATCACGTAGTTGCAAAAGGAACTTCCAAACCACGTAGTCATGCTTGCGGTTATTGTTTATTTCTTTTATCTTTGAATGGGCAAAATACTAAATTTATCTTCTAATGTAAACAAATTCTAGTCAGCCAAATATTTTTTTAAAATTTATTTAAAACCCGTTCTTCCTTTCGTCGAGGTATAAATTTCTGGACACACAACGGCTATGGTAAGCAGTTGCTTCTAAACTGCTTCATGAAAGAAAGAAGTCAACACCGAAGACAGTTCCAAAATTTTCTATGCCTTATATTAGTCTTTGAGTTGATACTAAACCGAATTGGGTGGGGTGGGGTAGATCTACTACCCTAAAGTTTGAACAGTACTAATGTCTTTTTTTTTTTGCACAGTTTCTGTCAACATAAGTTCTATCTTATCATTTTGCTTCATCCGTTATTACCGGGAAAAATGTTTGAATGTGGGGAAAATTCTTTAGCATAGACTTGTATATGGGAAAAAAATTCTTTAGCATAGCGAAATCTTTTACCAGACAGCTATGCCTGCCCTCCGAATTGTTTGTTATTAACACTCACTGTATTTTATTAATTTAATTAAAGCGAGTTATTAAATACAAAATATTGATTAAATTTATTCTTTGACAGTACTTTTATGGCTTCCATCAATTTTTATATGTTGAAGCTGCTGTTTGTCTATTTTTCAGTTCACCCGAGACTAACCCGACAAAGAATGGCACAGAACAATAAGCTTCACACAAAGACTTGCCCGAAGAGTGTTTATGACCGCAGATGCATAAATGCTAGCTTACAAACTATTATGGATCGCACTAATACTGTAAACATACGGTTAACTCAAGATCCAACGAATGAAATATATATATCAATATTGAATAATAATTGTCAAAGGAAAGTAGGATTGTAAATACAGCCTTATCAAATATTATAAAACGACCAAATATGATAACAATAGGGCAACTATTTATATTACTCTCCACTCATTCCATTCATATCTAACACAAATCCAGAGCATGTGTGCGCAATTGATTTTATTTTGCAGAGAATATACAAGCGTTTATCATTATTCGGTCATTTTGCAAGAAACGCCACTGTTACAACTGCCTTTGTTGCTGCTACTGCTGCTGCTGCTGTTTTTCTTCCTTTTGCTGCAGCAGGTTCTACCGAAAATTTGCTTCCATATATGGAGTGCAAGTTGTTAATGTAAGTGTAACAAACCTAAAAGACCGTGATAGAAGCTCAATATCAATGCGTCTTACCGTGGGCGTGGAGTTTTTCTATTTAATGCAAACAAAAGAAGAAAAAAATCTCGCATAATCCAAACTGAGGAAATTAATGCATTGGAGGATGATATCAATGTCACACAATCATATCTTGTGTATATATAATTAAGAAAATTCCAGCATACGTAAATATGAACTTATGGATATATCGATTAATGACGAGTAATGCTAGTAGCAGAAGAATCCATGTCAGTTTCGATCTGGCAAATCCAATAATTCGTGTATCCTTGCTACCAATGCCGTTCGCAAAAATAAAATTATCAGTTATAAAAAAAAAAAAAAATTATCAACATTGAAAAAAAGTGACAAGGAAATAGCTAGAAATACATGAAAATGATAATGAGGGAGCGAGATTTTCGAAACTTTGATGGAATATGATTGGTTCATGTCCTTTAACTAAATATTTCGAATAAACGAAGGAGCCACTTAAGTAGTAGGAACTAACCGCCGAGCTCTATTTAGGATTTAAACAAGCCATATCAGAGCCAGGTATTCTACCTATTATTCGTCATGAGTCAATATAGAAAGACATATCGGTTTCATCGTTGCTGTTCACCTACAAGCGATCACGAGACCGGTATGACTTGTCTATATCCACTCATGATAATGATTATTATACTTCTTTATTCCACCTCAAATCATTTATTTGCATGTATACATATGTTCTTTATATAAAAAAGATGCCATTACTTTTATATCAAGTGTGTGTTCTCTTTGTTTCTTTTTACTTCTCCCCTATTTATACCACGTGTAGTCTTTTTTTCTTTGAAACAGTTTCTCTCTCTCTCTCTCTCTCACATATATATATATATATATATATATATATATATATGCAATGTGCATTTATTCGAGATTGCGTATATATGCTGTTTCTTTTACCCCATGGAATTACAGATTACACGTACATGATATTATTCTTTGGATGAATTCCATAGGTATTATACTACACATTACATTATCAAGTAATAACAGACCCATATGTAAATGTCTAATATTGACTGACAAATTATAAGCGTCTAAGCATTGGCCCACAACTATTCAGATCAAACTAATTTCGATGGAATTGTTCAGAATGTTTGGATGCTGACATCCACAATAAACCAATAATTATATTTATTCCACTTTTTCAATTCGAACCATCTATCCTGTGTGTTATATTTGCAAGTTTTGATTGGAATTTTCCGCTAATATTCTTTATGTTGGAGAAATGAATGCGTGCGTTATCTAATAATAACATGTGTCTGTGTGTGTGTGTCCGTATGTGTGTGTGTGTCTGTGTGTGTGTGTGTGTGTGTGTGAGCAATCAACTCTATCACCGAAGAAACTCTCACACACACACACTCACACACACACACTCACACACACACACACGCATGCAAATAGAGACATGTACAAATACACACACTGACATAAGTATGAGTGTATCTATACAGATACGCATGTATACAAACATATATGTGTCTATATATCGATGCAAGTACATTAAATAAGAATAAGTCCTGGGGTCGATTTACTCGACTAAAGGCGGTGCCCCAGCACGGCCGCTGTCAAATGACTGAAACAAGTAAAAGAGAGTAAAGAGAGATTATGCGGTAGTGTCCCCTATATATAATACGAAGTGTAGAGGAACTTATATACAGAGAAAGACATACGGAGACATATAACAAATATTCATACATATAAATATGTTTGATGCATGTGTGTGCGCGCGAGTGGTTCTTTTCTAAAGACCCACGACAAGAGGCGTAAGGTTGAGCTATTGTAGTTGTTCAGGATATTTACATTGCAATTTCAGTTCCCACAACGGCCAGTTCTGTTATTTCATTATTACGGAGTTGTTAAATAAATTACTAGTCCTGCACACCAAATGAGATGCCATGTTGTACGTTCCACCGTAGGCTGGTTTTTCTCGCCACAAATTCTACTATAGATTCAAATGCTACTATAGATTCAACGGAGAAATAATATGGACGTGCTGCACAAAACAGTGTGAAGCCCTGGTATATCACAGCTATATGACAGACCATTCATCTTCTTACATTTATGACATGTATACACCGATGTTTATAAGAAAACTAGCAAAAAAAAAAAAAAAAAA
>NC_068992.1:19620166-19620837 GCF_001194135.2 Octopus bimaculoides
ATATATGTATATATATGTATGTATATACTCAGATGGAGAAGTGTATAATTGATACGAGAAACGAAACAAAATACCTGATTCTGGAGAAGATGTGTGTGTACTTGGTCAAGGCAGGTGTAAACATCGACGGGAACAGCTTGACAAAAGGACAAGTAAACATCTCATATCTGATCTTTGCCTGCTGTCCTGTGAAAAGGGTTTTAAAAGCCATTTATGTCAATTAGTCGGAGCTCAATGGGAGGTCTCACGGCTTTAAACCGTGACCTGTTGCTTGTAATATAATACAGATCCATTAAGTATACCTTGTTCAGATATACAAACTGCGAAATGATACTCCACAAACGTGTATAGGCAATCCAAATACATGCAAATACGCACAAACATACAATTCTATATACATACACTCACATACATATACATGCGCATTTCTATATACATACATACATACAAACAGACAAACAGACAGTTATACAAACAAAGAGAGAGACAAGCAAATAGACAAGCACACAAACAGATAGATAGACAGACAGACAACTAGTCACACTGATAGATAGATAGATAGATAGATAGATAGATAGATAGATAGATAGATAGATAGATAGATAGATAGACAGACAGATAGATAACAGACAGACAGAAATATATATATATATATATATATATATATATAT